>NW_027362570.1:0-12391 GCF_042186555.1 Aquarana catesbeiana
ATTCCATAGGCTTTTCAGAGCTTTGCTCTCTAAGGGTAGCCAAAGGTATTGTCATATATGTGGGCTTGTATGCAATCTTGAAATTGTGTTCATGTAAAGCAAAGATTCATTAAACCCGCCATGGAAACTGCCATCTTGGCCTCTGTTTAACCACTTTAATACAGGGCATTTTCAGCTTTCAGCGCTGTAACATTTTGAATGACAATTGCGCGGTCATGCAACACTGTACCCAAATGAAATTTTTATCATTTTGGGTTTTTTTTTTTCCCCACAAATAGATTCTTTTGGTGGTATTTAATTGCCTCTGCGGTTTTTATTTTTGCGCTACAAACAAAAAAGAGCGAAAATTTTTTACTATAATATCCCTAATTTCTTTTTCTTTTTTTTTTCTTTTTTTTTTTTTAAAAAAAACTTTTTTTTTTTTTTCTCAGTTTTTAGGCCGATATGTATTCTACATATTTTTGGTAAAAAAAATTGCAATAAGCGTATAGTGATTGGTTTGCGCAAAAGTAATAGCGCTTACAAACTAGGTTATTGATTTATGGCATTTTTATAAAAAAAAAAAAATGTCTTTATCGTACATCATGGGACACAAAGCCTAAGTAATTACTTAATGGGTTATGGGCCACCTTCAGGTGTTGACACTGGTATACCCAATCAGGGAAGTTCACTCCCTATATAACCCCTCCTCCTTCCAGGAGCACATCAGTTTTTTCGCCAGTGTCTAAGGTGTTGATGTGAAGATGTGCTCTGAGGAGCTCCCGGAGGGATCCATGCTGTATTTAAAAAAAACCTCCACAACTGGAACCATCCACGCCATAGGATGATACCCGGGCCCCTCATAGAAGAACGAGGTTTTGCCTGTAACGCTTCTCTTTGAGGGCTGGACTCTAGGAACCAGGACTCTTTTTGGTCTTGCTACATTACCTAAAGTTGTCCTGAGGGGTGCTATACAGGTCCAAAGGAGTGGAACCTTTATTGAGGGACCCGGACTTTGAAGGTTTAACTACGCTGCCTGCCGTGATGGGTGAAGTTTGGATTTGTCTGTTTTCAGCAATATCCTGCAGCGAGGAAAAGGTAAGAGAAAAGCTTAGGAACTGCAAAGTCCACCTATGCCTTTTCTTTCAATATGTAACATTGTAATGCCTTAAAGTCTCCTCTAGAGGGAGTAAGACTACACATACCCTTTCAATCTGTGCTACAACAGCATGGGTGTCCTAGCAGCTGGAGGGGGTTCTTTAGTCCTCTCCCCCCAATTGGGGAAGCTGAGTGGCGGGGGGTACATGTACTGTGAAGGTACAATTACATCCTGTAAGAAGTGGGCAGTGTGATATTCTCAGTATGACAGCACACTTGTAATAACCTCAAACTGCTTTTGTGCTTAGCACTATGGCTTCCAAGGTTACTACTAAGGCACCAAAAGTTCCACCCCCAGGCGCTGGGAACTCCAGTCATGCCTCCACACTGTCATCCTCTCCGGAGATACCGGATATGGCAAGCCAGGGTGAACCTTTGGAACCAATTGGTGGTGCAACTGCTTTCACACTTCAGCCCCTGTATACGTGACTGAAGATGCATGTTCCTCTGCCCTGCAGGGCTTAGAAGGAATATTAGCGGCTTTAATCGCATCCTTCATCCAAGCGGATAGGAAGCGTGCTAGATCCCCCTTCCCCACCTCAAACCCTTTTTATCAAGGGAACAGTGGGCACAGGATGAGGTATTTTCCGCAGGCGATCATGTAGAAAAACAAGACGATTTTTCCTCTGTGGAGGAAACAACAGTTGATGAACCTTGTGCAACCTCGCAATCGGAGAGATTGATGGTACAAACTCTTAAGAAGATGGTTCGTTCCACTTTTCATACTACCCCTAACAGAGTCAGCTGAAAGTTCGGTCCCTTCCTTGGGTTCTTTAAAACCTTTACAACCTTTTCATGCATTACTAGAAAAGCTTATATATGCTGAATAGGATCATCTGGATAAGCATTTTCTCCCTCCAAAGAGTTTCTCAGTTATCTATCCCATGGAGGAGAAATTCACAAAAGATGGAAAGTACCAGCAGTAGACGCGATTTCCAGCTTCAATAAAAATTTAACTTGTCCAGTAGACAATGCACAAATGCTTAAGGATCCAACAGATAAGTTGGAATTTTTGGTAAAATCCTTTTTTTCCTGGCAGGTGCCGTCGCTGCAGTAGGCATCTGTCAGTCCCTAAAGGACCGGTTCAAAGAGGCCCTTAGGGAGGTCCCTGCACAACAGGCTTGTGAGTTAGCAGAACTACCAAAGGCGCTATGTTTTGCCATAGACGCCATAAAAGACTCTATCCACCAAGCGTGTCCCGCCTTGCGCTTGTGCTAAAACACCTTTTTGCACCCTGTAAAAAAGCTTCTGACTAGTTTCCCTTTTCATGGGGAGCGACTATTTGAGGAGACTGTTGATCAAATACATCCAAATGATTTCTAGCAGGAAAGGTACTCTTTTGCCCAAAAGAAGGTATAAACGGACTCCTTCCCCTGCGCCAGGGGCAGCTGCCTCTAGGCGGTGGCGATGGCCTCCACCGTCAAATTCTAGAGGAGAAAACATTCAGCCCCTGTATACATAATTGAAAATGCATTTTTTCCTCTGCCCTGCAGGGCCTAGAAGGAAAATTATTGACTTTAATCGCATCTGCTAACCAAGGATAGGAAGCGTGTTAGATCCCCCTCCCCCACCTTAGATCCCTTATCAAGGGAACAGTGGGTAGAGGATGAGGGGGGTTACCCTCAGGTGATCAGGAAGAAGGGCAAACCGATTACTCCTCCTCTGCGGAGGAGCCTCTTTCAAGCTACCTCTAGTAGAGTCAGCCGATAGTTCTGTTTTTTCTTAGGTTCCTTTAAAACCTTCACTGCCTTTTTCATGCGTTTCCTGTACATGTACAGATCCACGCAGAAATTCAATAGATCCATTCTAGATCTAAAAGAATCTAAATCAGTTCCTGAAGATCCGTTCCTTTCTATGGAGTCGATCAGGTCAGTAGTTTCTATCCTACAAGAAGGAAAACTTCTGGCGTTTATCCGCATCAGGGATGCATGTCCATATATTTCCCGCTCACCAAAAGTTTCTGCGTTTCGAAGTAGAACAGCAGCATTTCAGTTGTAGCCTTGCCCTTCGGGCCAGCTACAGCACCCTGAGTGTTCACAAAAGTGCTAGCCCCACCTCCTAGCCATGTTAAGGGCACAGGGCATAAACTTGGTCTTGGCATACCTAGACAATCTATTGCTATTACAATCAATGCTAATAGACCTATTGGTGTTCGGAGTAAGGTGTACGCATTACAACCAGTTACCTGAAAAGTTTTGGGTTGCGTTCTCAACCTAGAGAAGTCTCCCTTTAAAAAAAGCTAAAAAAAGCTGCAGTATTTGGGTCCGATCATAGATACAGCTCAGAAAAAGGTGTTCTTGCCCAGGCAAAAAACAACTCCATAAGAGTTGGTGCGGATGGTCAGGTCAAAAGGAGATCCCTTCATTCGCATGAGGTTGTTAGGAAAGATGGTGGCTTCATTCAAAGCAGTTCCCTATGCCCAGTTCCATTCGAGACTGTTGCAAACAGTATTCTATTTGCTTGGAACAAAACGATCCAAGCTTTGGACTTGCCAATGTGGCTGTCCCCAAGGGTGTCCCAAAGCCTCAATTGGTGGTTACTAAAGAATCTGCTAAAAGGTAAATCCTTCAGACCAGTTATCTGGAAGGTGGTAACGACAGAAAAAAGGCCACTGTCCAAGGACAGTGTTCAAGAACCGAAAAAGAGCCTTGCCCATCAACATACTAGAGGTTCGGCCAGTGCGTCTGGCTCTAAAAGCCTGGACTTCCAGGTTAAGAGATTGTCCTGTCAGGATCCAATCCATCAATACCACGGCTGTGGCCTATATCAATCACCAAAGGGGGCACCAAGAGTCTCTCAGCTCAGAGAGAGGTGAACCATATTCTAACTTGGGCAGAAAGAAATATTCCGTGCCTATCGGCAGTCTTCATTCCGGGAGTAGAGAATTGGCAGGCGGACTACTTGTTGCCAGCAGATTATTCCCAGGGGAATGGTTTCTTCACCCTGACCATATTTTCGTGCTGTTTGTCAAAGATGGGGGACTCTGGATGTAGATCTTGTAGCGTTCAACATAGTTAGTCAACTTTGTGTCCAGAACAAAGGATCCATTCGCATGCAGAACAGATGCGTTGGTGATACCGTGAGATCAGTTCTCACTGATCTATGTATTTCCCCCTATTCAATTGCTGCCTCGACTTCTTTGCAGGATCAAGCTGGAAAGAAAACCAGTAATTCTGGCAGCACCAGCATGGCCCAGAAGGTCATGGTATGCAGAAATCGTAAAGATGGCAGTGGGGGGTCCGTGGTCCCTTCCACTAAGGCCAGACCTGCTCTCACAGGGGTCGATATTCCATCCTACTTTACGAACGCTAAATTTAATTGCCTGGCTATTGAAACCTACATTCTGAAGAAACGTGGGCTTTCCGGGTCAGTTATCTCTACTTTGATTTAATGCAAGGAAACCAGCTTCCAGAACTATACATTAGAGTCTGGAAGGCTTATGTTTCCTGCTGTGAATCCAAGGGTTGGCACCCTCGGAGATATATCATAGGCAGAATTCTTGCCTTTTCTACAGTTAGGCGTAGAGATGAAGTTGGCCTTGAGTACTATTAAGAGCCAAGTCTCAGCCTTATCAATTTTATTTCAAAGACTGCTTTCTACGCATTCTTAGTCCAGGGTTTTATGCAAGGGGTGATGTGGATTAATCCGTTAATTAAATCACCTTTAAGCCCTTGGGACTTGAACTTAGTTTTGTCAGTGTTACAAAAACAGCCATTTGAACCGATACAGCATATTCCCTTAGTCCTTCTGACAAGGAAGCTGGTATTTTTGGTTGCTATATCCTCAGCAAGGAGGGTTTCGGAATTGGCTGCTCTTTCTTGTAAAGAGCCATATTTGATTATTCATGAGGACAGAGTGGTGTTATGCCCTCGTCCATGCTTTTTGCCAAAAGCGGTTTCAGGTTTTCACCTGAACCAAGATATTGTCCTGCCATCGTTTTTTTTTTTCCAAAACCATGTTCCAGGGAAGAAAAGTCACTACATTGTCTTGATGTGGTGAGAGCAGTGAGAATCTATTTAAAGACAACTGCTCAGATTCTTAAGAGTGATGTCTTATTTATTCTGCAAGAGGGTCCTAAGAAAGGACAGGCAGCGTCGAAATCCACTGTCGCTAACTGTATTCGGCAAGTTATAATTCAAACTTATAATTTTAAGGAGTAAGATTCCCCCTTTTCAAGTTAAGGCACACTCTACCAGGGCGGTTAGTCCTTCTTGGTCAGTGCGTCACCAGGCCTCCATGGCTCAGATCTGTAAGGTCGCAACTTGGTCTTCAGTGCATACATTCACAAAAATTTTATCAGGTGGATGTAAGGAGGTATGAGGATATTGCCTTTGGGCGCAGTGTGCTGCAGGCAGCCGTATAAGTCCTCAAGTCTGGGGGTACCCTGCAGGTTGTCTTTCTCTCCCCTCAAGTAGCATTGCTATGGGACGTCCCAAGTAATCACTTAAGCTCTGTGGCCCATGATGTACGATAAAGAAAATAGGATTTTTTTTATTACAGCTTGCCTGTAAAATCCTTTTATTGGAGTACATCATGGGACACAGGTGTCCCCCCCCCCCCCCCCCCTCTTTTTTGGGATTTAAGTATATTGCTTTGCTACAAAAAACTGATGTGCTCCTGGAAGGAGGAGGGGTTACATAGGGAGTGAACTTCCTTGATTGGATATACCAGTGTCAACACCTGATGGTGGCCCATAACCCATTAATTACTTAGGCTCTGTGTCCCATGATGTACTCCCACAAGAAAAGGATTTTACAGGTAAGCTGTAATGAAAATCCTATTTTTTTACTAGTAATGGAGGTGATCTGCAATTTTTTTTTTTTTTTTTTTTTTTTTTTCTTCTTCTTCTTCTAAGGTATGCGACAGTTCGAAGGTTACATTTTAAGTGTTCACAGTTGTGGCATAACTGAATGAGAGTCCATTCATACTTGTGCAAATTGTTGTGCGACTTTGGGGTCCGAAGCTGCATGAGAAGACGCCAAAGTGTGAATGGACTCTTATTCAGTTATGCCACAACTCTGAGCACTTAAATGTAACCCTCAAACAGCATGTTTCTCTATGATAACCATTCATAACTGTGCGACTTTAAATTCTGCACTGCACTGCTTTGGTCCGACTGTCTTGTGACTTGAGGTCCATAGACTTCAATGTAAACCCTTAAAAGTTGCAAGAAAGTTGCACCTGCATAATATAGATGCGATTTTATGTGCGATTTGTGAAAAGAATTCTGGCAATTAAGATTGAAAAAAAAAGGCATTACTTTGAGAGGATGGAGACCCTCCTGGCACATGAATTGGATACATATGAAAAATGCCGTCGGGTATGGGCCCCCTGGAGGACTCATAGGGAGTCATTACCCCCCCCCCCCCCCCCCCCCCGAAGTCATGACTGACATGGGGGAATGAAATCGGGCGAGTTCGCCTGATTTCATTCCCGCAGTCAGTATGAACCAGGGCTCACTGTTCCTTTTTTGTTTTCCAGCAGTCCATCCATCAGGCTTTCTGACCATTATGAGGCAAGGGTAGCGGAGAGAGGTTGGCATAGCACTCCAGCGCTCTAACTGATATTTACAGATTAGCGTATTCCAACTTATTGGGATCTGGGAGGTGCAGTTCCAACTTCCCTTTGCCACTTTGGTTTCTGCTGGAAGCCTACAGGGTTGGTTTATAACAAACCTGTCTTGAGATAAATGTGTAGGCTAATGTGTTGATTGGCTAAGGGTATTTTATTTCTGGTGTGGTCTGTTCCCAGATGGGACGTTTTCTACTGTTTTCCTGTGACAGATATGACTTAATTGTGTGTGGGGTTTTTTTTTTTGTACGCAGCTTGCAAAGTTTAAGAACATGATTCCGTTTGATCAGATGACAGTTGAAGATGTAGTGGAAGCTTTCCCTGAAGCCAAGCTGGATAAAGAGAAATATCCCTACTGGCCACACAAGCCCATTAATGAACTTTAAGAAGCACAGAAACACCAATTTATCTGTCAATAAATCCTCTGTAAAGATTGTTTTCTTGAGTTCTTTTGTTGTAGTTTGTAACTATGATTGACTAAAGATTTTGGTTTGCTGGTAAGGAAAAACCTTGTGAGGGTATAAATACGTTATTGATCCCTTTAAATCAGCTCCCAGGTGTCTTCTATACAGGTAATGACCCCTTTAAAGGGAGTCCTCCAAATCTCAGCTTGTTACCTGTATAAAAGACACCTGGCCACAGAAGCAATCAATCAGATTCCAATATCTCCACCATGACCAAGACCAAAGAGCTGTCCAAGAATGTCAGGGACAAGATTGTAGACCTACACAAGGCTGGAATAGGCAACAAGACCACTGCCAAGCAGCTTGGTGAGAGGGAGACAACAGTTGGTGCGATTATTCGCAAATAGAGGAAACAAAATAACTGTCAAAGCTCTTTCCATTTGGGGCTCCATGCAAGATCTCACCTTTCAATGATCATGAGAATGGTGAGGAATCAGCCCAGAACTACACGAGAGAATCTTGTCAATGATCTCAAGGCAGCTGGAACCATAGTCACCAAGAAAACAATTGGTAACACACTACGCTGTGAAGGACTGAAATCCTGCAGTGCCCGCAAGGTCTCCCTGCTCAAGAAAGCACATGTACAGGCCCGTCTGAAGTTTGCCAATGAATATCTGAATGATTCAGAAGAGAACTGGGTGAACGTGTTGTGGTCAGATGAGACCACAATCAAGCTCTTTGGCATCAACTCAACATGTTTGGAGGAGGAGGAATGCTGCCTATGACCCCAAGAACACCATCCCCACTGTCAAACGTGGAGGTGGAAACATGCTTTGGGGGTGTTTTTCTGCTAAGGGGACGGGGCAATGTACCATCAAAGCTTGGGTGGGAACCTCTTTCCCCTTAGCCAGTGCATTGACAATGGGTCGTAGATGGGTATTCCAGCATGACAATGACCCAAAATACACAGCCAAGCCACTAAAGAAGTGGCTCAAGAAGAAGCATATTAAGATCCTGGAGTGGCCAAGCCAGTCTCCAGACCTTAATCCCATAGAAAATATGTGGAGGGAGCTGAAGGTTTGAGTTACCAAACGTCAGCCTCAACCTTAAAGCGGCATTCCAGCCACAACTTTTTTCCCCCCGTTTGTCTTTCAGGACAGCCACCATAGAGACACTGGCTCCTCCCCTCTCAGGAAACACTGCCTTTCAATTCCAGATTTACCATACCGCCGGCCCCTCAGAGATGTCTCCCCTCCAGAGGAAACACCATAACTAAGGAAACTGGGCTAAACAGCCGGGGGGCTGAGGCCAGGCATACATGAGAAGGGGAGACGGTCTCTCTATACTGGTGGCTAGGGGGCCCGGGTTGGTGGCATTCGGCTCACCCCAGCTTCTCCTGGGGAAGGAGAAAGACTGGGGAAGTCTGCTTCTCTTCCGCCCAGGGGGCTGCTGCGGGAGGTGCACCAGATCCCCCCCTGCAAAGCAGCCAGCGTTGGAGCTAGAGGCTGGGCCAGACAACAGGTAACGTCAGTTCCAGTGGGGGCGGGCACTTTGGCGCCGCGGCTTACAAGAACGAACCGAGCGTTCGGCTGGTGCGACCTGTTCGTTCGCAGTGCAGACAGCGGTAGTCGGCACGTTCGACCATCCATCCTCAGCGGGACATGTCTGAGGCAGAGGCTTCATGGACCGCTCCTGGAGAGAACCGCACCAGCCACTCTAAGGTAAGAGGAACCCTGGGGCGGTGTTGCCTTACCTATCTCGGTTTGCTCCACGGGTGTTTCCCCTTCCTGGTTGTCGTGGGGAAGGGGAGTGCGTCTGGGCCCCTGGTGGTGGTTGGTCAGGGGGGAGGGGGGCGGGGGTCACTCCCGGTGGTCCTCCTGTGGTAGCGCTGGTGGGCGTAAACATTTACGGCTGCTTTCTCTTTCAGAAAGCCACATACAAAAACATGTGGACCCACGGTTCTAAGAAGAAATGTCCCGCATGCAAAGTTACCTTGGGAGATTCCTGGACCAAGGCGCTCTGTAAGGAGTGCCTTGATTGGTTAGTGAGGGAGCAGGCGGCGTCCGTCAAGGAGCTTTCTAGCACCTTTCAGTCGTTCAAGGCACTCTTTTCTAGTTTCCAGTTGCTGCAGCCCCGGAGCAATCCTCCACCAGTGTTACACCTAGTCCAATGGATACTCCCTCTGTTAGTGGAGAGAGACCACGGGACTCCAGAGAGGAAATTGAGGAGGAGCCAGACAGTGCCGCTTCTGACTCCCAAGGGGAGTCTAATGGAGAGGGAGTGAATGGGGAATCCACAAGAACCTCTCATTCTAAACTTTCCCTTGATGAAGAGGAGGATCTCTTAGGAGCTATCCACACCACTTTGGGAATACAAGAGAAAAAGAAGTACCCTGATTTCACAATCGATAAAGTGAATGGATGCAAATAAATGCATCAAAAACCTATAAGGGAACACATATCCCTAGATATATGTTGATGAAAGAAATAAAAATAACATTAAATAGTGTCTGTGTTAATCCAGCTGAGGTCTAAATGTCCAATCAAATGCCTTTGATGAACTTGCTTGTATTTCAGTTATCACAGATGCATGATGAATTACATTTGCACGGTGATGATTCACATAAAAAGAAAAACCATCATTGCAGTGTTTTTAAATGCTACAAAACTGGGCAATCAATGTAATCCACTCACACATTCGCAGTAGCTGAATCGCTTTTGTTACAATGGTCAGACAGCTTCAAACACCAGAAAAAAATGTGTGAGCTGCAACCAACCAATTAGTGCTGTGACACCGTTGCTACAAATCAATATAAAAAATGTTGGTGCGCTTATCCAACTCTCTCCATCTGTTGGAGTGGTGCTTGTATATAAAATCCTAAACCGTAAAAAATACCCTGATATCAAAATCGGTAAAGTGAATAAATGCAAATAAATATATCAATCAATAAAGTGAATGGATACAAATAAATGCATCAAAAAACCTATAAGGGAACCCATGCCCCTAGATGTATGTTGATGAAAGAAATAAAAATAAAAAAAACATTAAATAGTGTCTGTCTGTGTTAATCCAGCTGAGGTCTAAATGTTCAATCAAATGCCTTTGATGAACTTGCTTGTATTTCAATTATCACAGATAAGAGTTGCATGATGAATTACATTTGCAAGGTGATGATTCACATAAAGATAAAAGAAAAACCATCATTGCGCAGTGTTTTTAAATGCTACAAAACTGGGCAATCAATGTAATCCACTCACACATTCACAGTAGCTGAATCGCTTTTGTTACAATGATCAGACAGCTTCACCGCTCATACAGCTATTGCTGTGTTTGCCGAACACTATGCGATGAGGTCACTGACTCCTATTCCCCACACGTATCATCACATGTCACGTGACTTTCTCAAGGGTACCCTTGAGTGCATTTATTTGTATCCATTGACTTTATTGATATATTTATTTGCACTTATTCACTTTACTGATTGTGATATCAGGGTATTTTATATGGTTTAGGATTTTATATACATGCACCACTCCAACAGATGGGGAGAGTTTGATAAGTGCACCAACATATTTTATATTGATTTGTAGCAACGGTGTCACAGCACTAATTGGTTGGTTGCAGCTCACAAATTTTTTCTGGTGTTTTGTTATTTTATAGAGAATCCACATCAGTGCTTCAGTTTTCTTTTTTCACAAGAGAAAAAGAAGGCGTTATCGCTCCGTGACCAGATGTACCAGGGTCTGGGGGAACAGAAAAGGAGGGTGTTCTTGGTCCATGATGTTTTGGTCGAAGCCATCAAAAAGGAATGGCAAGATCCCGACAGGAAACCTTTCTTTTCAAGGGCTCTGAAACGAAGATTTCCCTTTGCGGACGAGGAGGCTCTAGTCTGGAATAAATCTCCCAGGCTAGATGCAGCTTTTTCACAGGTTTCCAGACATACGGACCTGGCCTTCGAGGACATGGGGGCTCTTTCAGACCCCATGGACAGAAGGAAGAAGGATGGACTCGCTCTTGAAGTCCTGGGATGCACTGGATCAGAGCTGGCATTTCTCCAGGTGTTATGTCTCTTCCCCCCCCTGTACTGATTCCAGCAGTACTGAGAAAGTTTCAGTTGGAAAACACAACCCTCATTCTGATCGCGCCACACTGGGCCAGGAGGCCGTGGTTCTCCTTCTTGATGGGTCTGGCTGTGGAACCACTCTGGATTCTGCTTATCCAGGTGGATCTTCTTTCTCAGGGGCCGATCTGTTGTCCCCAGGTGGAGCAGTGGAATCTCGCAGCGTGGCTACTGGGGAGGAGTTGCTGAAGGGCAAAGGCTTCTCAAATCGTTTAGTGGCGACTCTCCTAAGTTGCAGAAAAGAGAGATTCAAGCTATCTACTTAAAGCTGTGGAGACGCTTCAATAGTTGGTGCACAGAAAGCTCCTTCTATGTACGCAGTTCTGTAGCGGTATTGGAATTTCTGCAGTCAGGAGCGGACAAAGGGTTTGCCCGTAGCACCTTGAAAGGACAGATATCCGCCCTGGGCGTTTTCCTGGAAAAGCCGCTAGTAATAGATCCTTTAGATAGCTAGGTTTTTCACAGCCTTAGGCAGACAGAGACCAGTCAGAATCCCCCCCTTCCCTGTGTGGGATCTTTCTTTAGTTTTACAGGCCCTTACAGGGGAACCTTTTGAGCCACTGGGTTCCTGTCCATTAAAATTGGTCACCCTCAAAACGGTCTTTTTGGTGGCGATCACCACGGCAAGGAGAGTGAGTGAACTCGAAGCCCTCTCTATTAGGGCACCTCTTTTTCAGGTTTTCCCGGGCCGTTTGATTTTTAAAAAAGGTGGCCAAGAAATTATTTTACCTACCTTCTGTTCGAATCCTGTGAGGGAATGGGAACATATTTTTTCATAAATTGGATGTTAAAAGGTGTGTCCCACAGTACTTAGTACAAAACAATTTAGGAAATCTGATTCCTTTTTTGTGTTATTTTCAGGGGCTAAGAAAGGGTCTAGAGCCTCTAGACCAGGGGTCTCAAACTGGTGGTCCTCCAGCTGTTGCAAAACTACAAGTCCCATGAGGCATTGCAAGGCTCACAGTTACAAGCATGACTCCCACAGGAAGAGGCATGATGGGACTTGTAGTCTTGCAACAGCTGGAGGGCCGCCAGTTTGAGACCCCTGCTCTAGACGTACGATAGCCAGATAGTTAAGGTTGGGCATTGGTCAGGCTTATGTGATGGGGGGGGGGGGGGGTTGGAGCCCCCGGAGGGTTATTAAGGCATATTCCACCAG
>NW_027362571.1:0-11845 GCF_042186555.1 Aquarana catesbeiana
AACACACCAAAAATACATTACTAATGTTAATAATGTTCAAGTGGTAAGTCTTGAAAATCCAAAAAATTACGTAACCAAAAACGGTGCTTTGGGTTAACTTTATCTAAAAACTAAAAAATAAACACTATAAAAAAAAAAAAAAAAATAATGGGTTCTTTGTGTTAACTTTACAAACCTAAAAAAAATAAAAAAAAAAAAAAAAAAAAAATAAAAAGGGGAAAAAGTATTATTAGTATGGAAACATTGTTTTAAAAAGGCATACTATATCATTCATGAGATCAAAGAGAAAAAGAATCCAGAAATCAGTTTGGGAGAACTCTGATTATGAACAGCAAAACACCTTCGTTCTTTAGAGCCTTCGTAAAGAAGAAATAAAATGCGCTGCATTGAACGATCACAGATTTTGCAGCGTGATGAATGTGCTACCTACAATACGAACACTAGTTTTACTAGACCGAGTGCTTCCGTTTAGTTTTTGCTTATGAGCATGCGTCGTTTTTTTGTCCGTCGGACTAGCATACAGACGAGCGGACTTCGGGGTCCGTCGTACTTACGACGTAAAGATTTGAAGCATGCTTCAAATCTAAAGTCCGTCGGATTTGAGGCTAAAAAAGTCCGTTGAAAGTCCGGAGAAGCCCACACACGATCGGATTACCAGCCACCTTTAGTCCGTCAGCGTCCGTTGGACTTTTGTAGACGAAAAGTCCGACCGTGTGTACGCGGCATTAGTGTTCATAACAAGAGGTTGTAAAAAGAAATCGAGATATTGACCCAGCCTAGAGGTGACTGAGTCGATTCCGTTCACTATTGGATGGCCAGGCGCTTGTTCAGAGTTTTTATGCATTTTGTGTAGAATATAAATGATGGGGGTCCTACAATGAAACGGATCTAGGTAGGCTGCCTCTTTGGGATTCAAAATTCCCTTACTTTTTCCATTTTCAATCAAAACATGTAGATTATTTTTGAAGGTAAGCATCGGGTCACCTCTCAACAATAAATAAGTGTCATGGTCATTCGATAACCGTAACATTTCAGCTTGATAGTACGCCTTGCTGAGAACTACTAACCCCCCTCCCTTATCAGCCGGCCGAATCACTATATCCCTCCTTTGTTCCAAAAAACAAATACCCCCCTTAATAACTTGGGAATCTCTGACTTTCTTAATTCTAAGTTGGTCAAGGTCATTGCAGACCATGTTTTTAAAAACCTCCAGATGTCTATTGTTACTGCATGGTGGATTAAAAATAGATCGATTCCAGAGATTAGAATATATAGAATCAGATTGTGGTTGAGAGGAATTCCGCTGGATTGGATTAGACAAAAAATATTTCTTAATGTTTAAAGTCCTCTTATATTTCTGTATATTAACATAGGCCTGAAACTTATTCAGATTGCGGATAGGGGCGAATTTAAGGTCCTTATCAAGGACCCTTGTCTCATCATCTGTCAGTGGAATACCACTCAAATTAAATATCATAGTGCCTAATGGGGTCTTTGCCTTTTGGGCTCGTCTTCCCCCCTTGCATCCTCTCTGCTTTTTCTTTTTAGGGTGGCTGGTACATTTCGTTGCTCTTGAGGGATCCAATGTTCTTGGGTTTCTCTCATCCATAATGGGGTTTGGGGAGGAGGTCCCCTCCAAGGAGTCCTCTCCTGACCTAAAAAATGGTCATAGCTAAAATTTTGATCTTCTCTTTGGTGTTGAAGAGGGGCATACCTATTCTGAGTAGAAATAGGGGTTCCCCTGGGGGGATAATTACCCCTCCCTTGTGGACGTCCTCTTCCTCTATAGGGCACAGTTTTCCATGCATAATTCCCAGAATGTGGGGGGTGATGTTGATCTTGAGTGTATGTTGGGGCTGGGTAGGGGTGATGATTACCTCTCCCACGGCCCCGTTTCCTGGAGAAAGGGGCTCCCCGGCCTCCTCTTCTAGGAGTATTAATATTAATGGGTACATCTCGAGACTGGGGTACAGGCCCGGATGTGTCCTGAGTATAATTCGCCTGAGTGGAAATGTTTGGTGGAGGTTCAGTACTATCCGTGAATAGTCTATCGGAATTCATCGATTGTGGTATTTCCAAAGACTGCCATTTAAAGATCTGTTTGGCATCGAAGTCATTCAGATCACGCAGGAATTTCTTCCTCTTTTTGTCTCGTGCTTCTTTGTCCCACTTCATAAGTTTAGTTTTTAATTCCCCTGATAGTAGGATAAACTCGGCGGAATCTTTGTAGGTTTCTATACGGTCTGTGATCTCCTTAATCTGGCCCTCTAATAATTTCTTTTTCCTTTGTTTCCGAGAAAGCAACAGTCTAAGGAGATCAAAACCTTTTTGGACAAAAAAATTGTACCATTCCTTATTAGATTCCTCATCTAGCAACCCATCGTTGGGTAGTAAATCCAACCGCAAACGCCTGGGTATCAGCTGAGCTAGTAAATACTGTTCAAAGGACACAATGTCCCACCATGTTTTAATTTTTTTCTCAAACAATTAGCCAAGTTTTCTGAAAGAAGAACTCAAGTCTCCCTGATTGGAGTAATTGGTATCCCTAGAGAAAACATCAGTCAAAATGATCTCTCTATTTTCCACATAGGTAAAAACATCCATGGTCTGCTGCTGAATATATTTGAATTGATAGAAAGAAGCACAAAGGAGAAGTATCCAGCGCTGACCCAAAAGGACACAAAAGATAGAAACTGCTAGCAGACGCTAAAAGTTAATTCAATAAAAACCTCAAATTGGCATGAATACAAATAAAAGTGCTGCGCAATTCCTAAGAGTCCATAATAAAAGAAATAAAACTCAGATAATACACGTAGAGGAAGTGTTGCGTACTTAAAAGTCCATATAACATAAAACATAAACTCCCAGTAAGTGCTGGTGCAGATGAAAGCACTTGTGGTACAGGTGACACACATAACATGGATATCTGATTAGTGCCAGTGATCCCTCCACCGTAAACAGATGGCCTCTCACCTCACTGTCTCGACCTGAGACAGGTCACAAAGCGGGAATCAGTAAACAGCTGACACTGCGATGCAGGCACAATCACCAAAGGAAACAGCTCCCAGGTCCGTCTCAGTCAGTACATAAATAAGGTAAAAAAGAGGGATCTAGTGCTCTCCGGTTTAAACATTTATTGAAATAAAATCAACGAATCATGCACTTACATCGGGAGCACTCATAAGCCGAGTGCCGCCAAACACATATGCATTGTTTCGTACGAGATGGCCGCGGGTGACGTCATGCAAGCACCTGAGCCCCATACGTGTTATGTCTGTGGGCGGGACTTCATCAGCGTGGGGCAGAGTGCACACAGACGGCCCGCTGGTTATTTATGTCGCCATGGTAATCGACAGTGTGCCAATCAGGGAGCTGGACACAATACTCCAATGGCCAGCTCAATTTAAAATGTTAAAATGTTAAATCGTTAAATAAGGCTACAGCTGAAGATAGAAAGATAAAACAAAATAAAGTGCTGCTGTGCTTATAGAATGCAAAAAACTGGCGCGAGTATGTTTAATACATATAGGGAGAGCTCCCAACTCATATGCATTACAAATAGCTGAAAAAGGAAAAAAAAAAAACGAACAAAACGCCTTCATATGCACATATATAGGACAGGAAAAAAATCCTATGCAGCCCCTTATTGAATAAATAAATATACAAAAAAACTATACAAAAAAACTATATAAGGAACTTATATAGAGACATAAACGTCATCCACAGCCATTTTGTCAATACAACCATATAAAAAATAAAAAATAATCAATAAAATCAAAAATCATAAACAGGGATATAAAAATATTAAATGGAAAATAGAGATGTAAAAAAATATATATAAATAAATATATATAAGTATATAAATTTATACAATCAAAAAATAGGTGCAAAACTAAGATAAAAACTACCTATTAGAAATAAAACAGTTAAGATCAAAATCCACATTCATTCCTGCAGATGACAAGACCTTGGTTTCGTAGATCCAGAATGATTTTCTGCGACTTAACTGTCTTATATAATGACCTCCTCGCCAATGATGTCCAGCTCCCTGATTGGCACACTGTCGATTACCATGGCGACATAAATAACAAGCGGGCCGTCTGTGTGCACTCTGCCCCACGCTGATGAAGTCCCACCAATGGACGTAACGCGTACGGGGGTCAGGTGCTTGCATGACGTCACCCGCGGCCATCTCGTACGATACTCTGCATATGTGTTTGCCGGCACTCGGCTTATGAGTGCTCCCGAATGTAAGTGCATGATTCGTTGATTTTATTTCAATAAATGTTTAAACCGGAGAGCACTAGATCCCTCTTTTTTACCTTATTTATGTTCTGACTGAGACGGACCTGGGAGCTGTTTCCTTTGGTGATTGTGCCTGGATCGCAGTGTCAGCTGTTTACTGACTCCCGCTTTGTGACCTGTCTCAGGTCGAGACAGTGAGGTGAGAGGCCATCTGTTTACGGTGGAGGGATCACTGGCACTAATCAGATATCCATCTTATGTGTGTTACCTGCACCACAAGTGCTTTCATCTGCACCAGCACTTACTGGGAGTTTATGTTTTATGTTATATGGACTTTTAAGTACGCAACACTTCCTCTACGTGTATTATCTGAGTTTTATTTATTTTATTATGGACTCTTAGGAATTGCTCAGCACTTTTATTTGTATTTATACACATATATATATATATATATATATATATATATATATATATATGTACATTGTTTTTTCATTTTTCTGTTTATCTTTAATTACATCTATATGCATAATGATTAAATTATAGCGTTGTTTAATCCATCTCAATGTGCATTTATTATGAGCTGAATCTACACCCAGACTCATATACGAGTTGGAAGGCTGTTTAGTGGTTCAGCCCCCTTCTGCCCTCTGGGTCCCCATTCCCTTCTTTTTTCTGCCCCATCCGTGTCGTTTTTTGTTCCCCCCCCCCTTTCCTTTTTCCCTCGATCTAGGTGCCTGGACATAGTGGGCGTGCATTTTGATTATTCAATGCACGCCCGCTTTTACGCCTATTAGTGCCTTCAGGTTTTCCTCCTTTGAGTGATAGTCTACTGTCGCCATCCTAGCATTTCCATCTATTGCTTATTCCATCCTGTGCTTCCCCAACGAGCTCCTGCTCTCGGAGTGGGTTGGTGTTACGTCCGTTGCATGTTCAAGCTGGATGGACTTGACTCCTCCCCCCCGCAGGGCTCCTTAGGTATTGTAGTCACAGGGATCTCCATGGTGCTTCGCGCATGCGCGCTGGTGTTGTCTTGTCCGCATCGAGCCGGTGACCTCAGATGCCGGCTCGATGGACTGCAGATAAGACCGGTTTGTCTGGCTGTCTCACTCAGCCAGAGCCGGAGGATTAGACTCCATCGAGTGGCGTCTATGTTGTAGGTATGCTTCCAAACTGTTGGCTATCTTTATTTCACTTCTTTACTACTTACTTGTCATGAACTTCTCCTTTTAACTCTATAACATATATGCAGTACTTTCATCAGCTAGATCCTCTCAAACTGAAGTGCTTTTCTCCTTGTGTTTTGGTTGCTTTGGAGACACAGTCCTATGCATTAAGCCTCCAAACCAATGGTCTATTTTATTTTTTATTTTTATTTTTACAATTTTAATTAATAACTTTCTCACTTATCTCTCACACTACTATCACTACAATTTATACTCTTCTTTTTTAAACCTAGGTTTTAATTTATTTTTGATATTTCCCTCTTATTTGTAGCACTATTCTTAGCACCCAACAACGTGCAGTTAGCTCAAAGCTGCTTCAAAACCGTTTTTATTTTTATTTTCATCTACCCTAATACAAATCAATAGATCATTTGAAGTAAGTACCACTATAGGAGACATTTGTCCCTCCTTTTAAATATTCGTTACAACCATTTATTTCCTATATCATTTTTTAATATCCCAATATATTTTGTTTCGCAGTCTGACCCTTCTGTCCTCTATGACCACAACTTTGACCATCTCCCTTGTATTGGGGGTTTTGGGAGGGAATCTTTAAATCTGGCTGTCGTTTGCTTTGGTGCCGATTTTGGTGGGGTGAGTGGTTACGTACATGTGGCTTGTAGTGGAGATTCTGTTCACCTTCGATGTATCAGTTTATGTTATTAAGTTTAATAATAATGATATTTGTCCTAATACCCTTTTCTCTTTTTTCTGCATTGTTTAGTTTGTCATACCAACCTTTCTCTGAATTGCACATTCCCTGAAGAAGCAATCGGCGGAACATGTTGGGCTAGTGTGCAATCTTTTTTTTTTGGTTTGAACCTACATATTTCATAACCACCCTGTCATTGTTATTACTGTGAACATTTTCATGTTCTTTGTAACAAACTTATTTTTAAAACAATTTTTTGTATAAATAAAATCTACTTTTTAACTCTAAGTCATTTCATAAGTTCTGTTGGCACCGTAAAAGTCCTCTCAACTTTGCTCTCTTTATCCAATTATTTCTCAGGGATGAGGTGCCTTTGAAACTAGGTGTTGTACCGTGAATCAGACCTACATTTGCTTTTCAGATTTACTGGCTCAAGGCCCCCCTATTTTATCCACCTACTCAGTCTGTGGCTTTAATGGCAGGGTTGTTGAAACCTAAGGAATTTTTGACTCTGTCATTCCCACATTACTCAGAGCAAGAGAATTCAACTCCTACAAGAATTATCATCGTACATGGAAGTCTTTTTTGCCTAGTGGGGGGACAGGTGGCTGAATCCCAGGGAATAGTCTATCACTCATATTTTCACTTTTATTTAGTCTGGTCTTGACCATTGTATTTCCCTGAGTACCCTTATGGGAATTAACTGTAAATTCCTTATTTTGAAGTAGAGTACAGGACACAGGCCCCTCCACTCTATTGAAATGTTGTAGGGGGAATTCAAAATGGGCAGTTCATGCCAAAAATCCACAAAAGTAATTTTGAAGAAAAAAGTGTCAATGTCAGAGACTTGTGGGCAGTTACATAAAATGTCTGCCAGAAGGTATTTCTACTAAGGACTATAGTGCCAGATTACTACTTAGTACTTATTTTTCTACAGTATTTAAATACATCTACATTCTATATTTGTGTTAAATAAATCTGTAATAAAAGAACATATTTCTTGTTCTTATTCAAGTTTATCACCTTTATCTATGGATATTGTTTGGAAATGATCTACTGTTTGTCTGTTGAAATATGTTGAAAGAGTCAACCATGTCCATGCAGCATACTTAAGTTTTTACATGACTGTCTTTAACAATGCAAAGAGAGGGTAAAACAACAAACCGAATGACCGGACATTGTCCTTGCAAAGCATCTGAAGGCTTCCAGCGTGTGTTTGCACCAAATTCAAAGAAGCATCAAAAGCAGCTGTGCTGATCATTTTTATACTAGCAAAAAGGAAAAGGTACACGTTGGCAGGGTAATATACAAAAAAATACAAAGGAGGTCTCCAGCACACTTTTAAGCGTGCCAGCGAAAAAAAAATATATAAAAATGTCAGGTTAAAAACCAAGGTTTGTGTTGCAATAATTTGCAGATAAATGTAGAAGCCACACTGCTGCGTCAAGGCTCCTCTGTTAAGTGCATCCCCTAACTCAAGACTATCTTAAGCCTTGTACACACAATCAGATTTTCAGACAACCATTTGTCAGTTTTTTGTTGCATGCTAGTATCATGTCGAAAGTGAAGAGGTTACTTACCATACGAAAATTCTTGTACGACAGAATGCAACTTCAGAAGTGACGTAATAGTTTTTAAAGTTTTGTATGTATTTTTTGTTTTTGGGTATGCGTAGTATAGTATTGCTCTTACGATTTTTTTTCGGACGCAAACCCTGTGGAGTTTAAAATGCAGGTGTTGTCACAAGTGTGGGTGTGATCCTTTTTGGAAGCAACCATTTTTCCCAAGGGTGGAGTCTATGGAAAAACAAGTGTTCTGCCAGGGACTCCTTCACAGGAGTTTGTGCATAGCTGAAAGCTTGCTCCAGGTCAGCCAACAGGAACTCATAGACTTGGAGGTGTGTAGTTTCCTGTGGATCAGCAGAGATAACAGAATTGACTGATAGCGAGCTATAGTGGGAAGACCAACAGTCTATAGCAGAATACTGGTAGCTGATCGTAGCTGGATAGGCTAGTAGTGAACCATAGCAGTACTAATGGCAGCAGACTGCTCGAGACTGTATTAGACCGGTAGCCACTCTAGCAGACTAGTAGAGATTGTAGCAGACTGGTGGAAACTCTAGAAGACTGTTCGTGATGGTAGCATACTGCTAACAATACTAGCAGGCTGGTAGGGACTGTGGCAGACTGGATGGAATTCCTGTGCACTGTAGGTAGTTCGATGGAATGAGTTCAGAGAGAGACTTGTGCTGGAGCATGGAAGGTAAATGACCATGACAATATGAAAAGCAAT
The DNA here is from genome assembly GCF_042186555.1 of Aquarana catesbeiana. NCBI lineage: Eukaryota > Metazoa > Chordata > Amphibia > Anura > Ranidae > Aquarana > Aquarana catesbeiana. Next base: position 8,413 of record NW_027362571.1, read on the forward strand.
TGCTTTGTCAGAAGAAAAATACCTCTCTAAGAGGTGTCCTTATCTTAGGCTGACAAGGGTAGCTGTTCTTACACCTCCCATTCAAGCACCTTTAGTAATATGCCTTGGTGTGAAGGCATTGAATTGGCACATAGTGTGTTACAGGTTCCACTGGAACCGAGAATGAAAAATGGAACACAGGAGCCATGGAAGTGGTAGGCAGCAGGTCACAAAGCAGGAACCTGTTTAGAGCACAGGACAGGGTCAACAACAGAAAAAAAACAGAGGACCAGAGATGTAGTTAGAGGAAAAGGACAGATTTGTTAATAATGCAAGGGTTTAGGCAAGGCCAGAGAGAAAAAAGGGCAGTTCAGTGACAGAAGACACAGTATCAGATCAGATTTGGGTCACAGGATTTGTAGCCTTACATAGTCCATTTGATGCTAAAATCAGTGCTGGGCATGCTGCCCAGCACACTTACACACCACGAAGTGCAAATGTATGCGTTCACGTGTGCAGACACTTACCAACTGGCGACTCTATGTAAAGAGCAGAAGGTCAAGTCTAAGTATAAAGCTTTTTTTCTTGTTCCCCAAATCTCTTACATTGTTAGAATACCAAGAAATCATTGAGTGCATGGAGAACTGACAAAATTCACACTACCTCCCAAACAGAGCATTCATGTGAATTTCATGCAATGTTTGGGCCAGCTTATCTGTTTTACTTTTACTTTACTCAACAGACGGTATTTCACATTGAGTCCTAAAGAAGAACATTATATGGTGCTTAGAACTTTTTGGCTTGATAAACCATACTGTTCACTAGATGGGCTTTCAAAACCTTCTAGATTATGCCATTTAGTGCATTATATAGCCCATGTGTTTTCAGTGTAGAACAAACTTAAAGTAAAACATCTGCCATTTATTGGACTGTGCATATGGTATACTTGTTGATGGCACAAACTGTTTAAACTGTTTGTTACAAAATTCTTTCTTTCTCCTTCTATCAATAGTTAACCTAAATAAAAAACATACAGCCACAAAATTAGTTTTGTTTCTTTTCTACAATTTATTTGAAAACAATTATGGAACATTAAATGACATGTACAACGCGTTTGTGGCAAGTAGCATTCTGCAGTTTAAAGAAGGCGTGGCTTTGCCTTTCTCAGATTTTTTGACTATTTTAATTCCTACTCATCCCATTGCACAGATGTTCGGGATATGGTAAGCAGGAATGTAAATGATTTTGAACATCTGTATCTTCGGTGAATGACAAACGTTGGACCACAGTCACACTAGAAGTTTTGTTGAATGACTGTAGCATTTAATTACACGATGAAAAAGCTAAATTATGTGATTAAAGCTTCCTATTCACAATCAACTTTCGCTGCAGGATGTGTAGGGATATGTGTATACTGAAGCAACCTAGGACCAAACTCCACAAAAATACCAGTATTTTCACCAAATTAAACATAATTTTTAAGACAATTTTAAGCATTTCCTGATTTAAAAGCGTATCTATATAATTATATCTCTATATATAGATATCTATATCTATATATAGATATAGATATATCTATATATACACAGTGTCATATTACTGCATACTGTATATACCCTTAATAATGTTAGTAAAATGTGTTGATGGTGGTCTTTAAGGTTAGAGTTTTCAATACTTTAAAATAATGACAAAAACATTTTTTTTAATGAGTTTGTTCCATCATTAAGGTTCTAGAGTACTTTTGGATTCCTACTCTGATATTCAACTGGAATGTAAATAATCTTTGCATGGTATTTACATTCCATGGTAATAATAACATAAAAAGCCCACAGTATGTTTTAACATACAAAAATACCAAGATATTACTGACTGGCAAGTATGTAAGTGTGAATCGCCAGAATTAGTTAAAACAAAACTTGGCATCTTAGGACAAACTATAACACTGCCAGAGATGCTCACTGCGTTCTACTTTTATTTCCTATGGTTTGATTCATTTTTAAAAAGGAAACTGTTACCGCAAATGCTCAATTACCCATGGCATTGTTATATTGTACGTGCCCCAAACTCACTTTTGCTGGAAAGCTTGATTTACTTGTACAGTAAGATTGAAAAATATATAAATAATGGCAAGAGGAATAGAAAATCATATGCTGAATTTTGCCATTACATTTTTCTTTATCGTACGTCATGGGACACAGAGCCTTATGTAATTACTTAATGAGTTATAGGCCACCTGCAGGTGATGGACACTGGTATACCCAATCCAGGATTCACTCCCTATATAACCCCTCCTCCTTCCAGGAGCACATCAGTTTTTTTGCCAGTGTCTAAGGTGATGGTCACAAGTGAAGATGTGCTCTGAGGACCTCCAGGAGGGGTCCATGCTGGATTTAAATAGCCTCCATAGACCAGATCCATCCAAAGTGCCACTGAGGCCTAAGTGGATGGTACCTGGGACCTCGTATCCGAAGAACGAGGTTTTTGTCTGTAATGCCTCTCTTTGTAGGGCTGGACCCTGGGAACCCAGGGCTTAGGTCTTGCTACATTACCTAAAGCTTTCCTGGTGGGGTGCTTTACAGGTCCAAGGGAGTTGGAACCCCCGATATCTAGGGTCCTTGAAGGGTTGCTAAACGCAAATCCTGCGGCTGGGATAAGGTAAGGGAAGAAACGTAGGTACTAAATACACCTATGTATTCTTCTAGTAGTTAAAAATGTTGTCATGCCTTAATTCTCCACTAGAGGGAGTCTATGCACATACCTTACTCTGTTGTCTTCCCTATAAAGCTCAGTCAGTCTGTGTGTGGCCTAAGCAGCTTGTGCAGGGGATTCCTCTCAGGTAAAACAAATCTGCCAAATGTTTTCTTTCTCCCCCCTGAAGGGACCAGAGGGTTAGGGGGATATCAGCGGTATACACCCCTTACATTACCCCCCCGCGGGGGGTGCGGTGGTCCCGCTGGTACTGTTAATATTGTTACTGTTGACTGCTGTTACTGTTGTTGTGTGCCTGCTGCTAAACAGGTCTCTGCCTCCCCTCCACCCCCCTCGTGTTGGGCCTGTAGACCCGAAAGCGCCGTGCACGAGTGTGGGAACATTTTTAAATGAAAAGAGGGAGGGGGCGGGGCCTAAGCGCGGTGCCGTGGGCGTCCACGAGGACGCACCGCAGGCAAAAACAGATAAAACTACAGCTGTGACAGTCTCTCCTCGGCTGACAAGGAGGAAACAAGCAGCCTGCACACAGGGACACAGGAGCTGTGGGACATGTGAGGGTTGCAAGCTGTCATTCCTGATACAGGAAGGACACTTTTTTCCCAGCACTAGGCTGAACTTTATAGCGGCTTTATTTGTCATGACTATATTCAGCGATTAAGTGCAATTGTATAGTGCCTCTGTTTTTGTGCTTAGGACTATGCCTACCAAAAAAGACACCACAAAGACCAAAAAAATACTAAAGGTT
>NW_027362572.1:0-11795 GCF_042186555.1 Aquarana catesbeiana
AACATCTTCCGCTTTGGCACCACATGCTTGACCAGACATATGTTGACCTGCCATGCAGTTCATTGGCAAGTTTACCTAAAAGACCCACACCGAAGAACAAAGAGGACCTCTCCTTGCTCCTCATCAGCTGGGATCTCCAACCCCACTATACCTTCAGTCCTCTCTGAGACCTGCACTGAGAGGAATGAAGGTGTAGAATTAGGTGTGTCACAGCCAAGTACTTGTGGGCAATCTGCTTTTGGTACACCGACATCAGATTGTACCAGGCAAATTTCCCTGCCCCAGCTGCTGCACCGCATGTTTGCTCCCAGCCATCCACATGCCCAGCGGTTGAATGCTAGCTTGGCTAAATTGCTAGCACTTCAACTGCTGCCTTTTCAGTTGGTAGACTCTGCCCCCTTCTGTGAGTTTGTGGAATGTGCGGTTCCTCAGTGGCAGGTTCCCAAATGCCACTTTTTCTCACGGAAGGCGATTCCGGCTCTCTACTGGCATGTGGAAAGCAATGCCTTGGCCTCGCTGGACAGGGCGGTCAGCGGTAAGGTGCATATTACCACTGACTCATGGTCCAGCAGGCATGGGCAGGGACGTTACCTATATTTCACCGCGCACTGGGTGACTCTTCTGGCAGCTTGGAAGGATGCAGGACAGGGTGTAGTAGTGTTGGAGGTTGTTCTGCCACCACGCCTCCAAAACACTACTAGTGGTGATTCTGCCACACCTCTCTCCTCCACCCCCTCCTCTTCTTCTTCCTCCATGGCCTCTTCCTTTGCTGATTTGACTTCGGAACCAGCGGTGCTCCGTAGGTGTTCAAGGGGCTACGCAAGCACACAGGCTAAAAGATGCCATGCGGTGCTTGAGCTGGAGTGCTTGGGGGACAGGAGCCACACTGGGGCAGAGATTCTGTCACCTCTGCAGGGGCAGGTTCAGAGGTGATTGATGCCACGTCAGCTTAAGGCAGGTATGGTGGTTTGCGACAATGGCACCAACCTCCTCTCTGCCCCCTGACAGGGACAACTGACCCATATGCCCTGTTTGGCTCACGTCCTTAACTTGGTGGTGCAGCAGTTCTTGGGAAGGTACCCGGGCTTACAGGATGTCCTGAGGCAGGCCAGGAAAGTCTGTGTGCATTTCTGCAGGTCATATAATGCCAGTGCTCGGCTGGCTGACCTCCAAAAGGAATTTAACCTGCCCAAGAACTGCCTAATCAGTGACATGCCCACCAGGTGGAACTCAACGTAGGCCACGCAGCAGAGGGCCATGAATGAGTACCTGTGCAACAATGGAACCAGGACAGTGTCAGGGGAGCTTGTTTTTTTTCCCCACACCAGTGGGCCATGATCAGGGATGCATGCACTGTCCTGTCACCATTTTAGGAGGCCACGAGGATGGTGAGCAGTGACAGTGCATGCATCGGTGACACTGTCCCCCTTGTCCACCTGTTGGAGTACATGCTGCATGGAATAATGGACAGGGCACTTGAGGCAGAACAGAGGCAGGAAAAGGGGGACTTCCTTAGCTCTCAAGGCCCCCTTTATCCAGACAGTGTTCCTGCGTGCCCATTGATCACACAGGAAGAGGAGGAGGAGGAAGAAGAGGAGGATTGTGTCAGCATGGAGGTGGAGCCTGGCACTCAACATCAGCAGCAGTCTTTAAGGGATCATTTACAGTCCCAAGAAACCCATGGACTTGTACGTGGCTGCGAGGAGGTGGCTGCGGATCATGTCATCCTTAGTGACCCAGAGGACTCCGGACCGAATACCTCAGCAAACCTACGCTGCATGGCCTCCCTGATCCTGCAAAGCCTGCAGAAGGATCCTTGTATTCGTGGTATCAAGGAGAGGGATCAATACTGGCTAGCAACTCTCCTTGATCCACGTTACAAGGGTGGGGTTGCGGACCTTATCTTGCCGTCGCAGAGGGAGCAGAGGATAAAACATCTTCGGGAGGCCTTGCAGAAAGGTCTGTGCAACGCGTTCCCAGAGACTGGGAGGTTACAAACTCCTGTTCCTGGACAACGTGTTGCTGAGGCTTCGGTCAGTCAAAGAAGGAGCGTGGAGAAGGTGGACGTTTGACCGTTGCGTTCAGACAATTTTTTAAGGGAAGAGATATCACCGCTCCAGGAGTGTTTAGACAGACATGAAGTAAAGTACCCCTCGGTTCGGAAGCCGTAGGTACTGGCAATTGCCTGATAGCAATGGACAAAAATAGATTATGGACAACCGCACTCTTGGAAAAATAGCTTTGTTTATTGGAAAAAGTTCACATCAAAAACATAGATAACAGCAGACAAAAAGAGCTGACGTTTCGCACTAGCGTTAGTGCTTACTCACGCTAACGCTAGTGCGAAACGTCAGCTCTTTTTGTCTGCTGTTATCTATGTTTTTGATGTGAACTTTTTCCAATAAACTAAGCTATTTTTCCAAGAGTGTGGCTGTCCAGAATCTATTTTTGTCCATTGCAGATAATTTTTTAGTCTGCAGCCCCAAGATATGATCAGTTCCAGCAACCATTACCAGCGTCTGTTTTACATGGTGCAGGAATACCTAGGGGCAAGATCTGACTTGGACACCTTTCCCACCGAAAATCCTCTGGGTTACTGGGTCTTGAGGATGGATCACTGGCCAGAGCTTGCACAGTATGCAATTGAGCTACTGGCCTGTCCTGCATCCAGCGTTCTTTTGGAACGCACATTCAGTGCTGCTGGAGGTTTTGTAACTGATTACAGGGTGTGCCTGTCCACCGACTCGGTCGATCGACTGACCTTCATAAAAATGAATCAGTCTTGGATCACCACCAGCTACCAAGCACCTGATGCTTATGTAACCGAATAATTTTTTTTAGAAATGTCAGATCCCTTCAAGACTGCCTATGCTGATGCTGAGTTACTATCCTGTAATGCTAAGTGACTATCCTCTTCCTCCTCAATGATCATGCTGATAGCTTGTAAGAATATTGTTTGGTTCTGGGCACCACCACCAGTGGCTAAGGCCCAATTTTTCAGCCCCTGTTTAACAGAGGCGTGTAATTACAATTTTTGATGCAATATTTTGCAGGGGTGCTCATTCCTGTGCTCCAACTAGAGAATCTGTGAGGGGTTGCAATGTTGTGGCACCACTACCTAAGGCCCAATTTTTCTGCCCCTGTTCAACAGGGACATGTAATTACAATTCTTGATCTAATATTTCACAGCAGGGCCCGTTTCTGCACCCACCAAGAGTAACTGTGAGGACTTACAGGGTTGTGGCACCAGCACCACCACCAAAGGCCCAATTTTCTGTCCCTGTTCAACAGGTGCATGTAATTACAATTCTTGATCTAATATTTCACAGCAGGGCCCGTTCCAGCTCCCACCAAGAGTAACTGTGAGGACTTACAGTGTTGTGGCAACACTACCACCACCACCAAAGGCCCGATTTTTCTGCCCCTGTTCAACAGGTGCATGTAATTACATTCTTGATCTAATATTTCACAGCAGGGCCCGTTTCTGTCCTCACCAAGAGTAACTGTGAGGACTTACAGTGTTGTGGCACCAGCACCACCACTAGCAAAGGCCCAATTTTTCTGACCCTGTTCAACAGGGGCATGTAATTACAATTCTTTATCTAATATTTCACAGTAGAGCCCGTTCCTGCGCGCACCAAGAGTAACTGTGAGGGCTTACAGTGTTGTGGCAACACCAACACCTAAGGCCCCAATTTCTGCTGAGTATATAGGGCAGGCCCCTACTTTCAAACATCCAACTTACAAACGACTCCTACTTGCAAACGGAAGGAGTCAACAGGAGGTGAGATGAAATCTACCCCTAGGAAGGGAAATTCTCTCTTGTAAGAGTTAATATGGCAAAAACGTGTCTCCTCTCCACTGATGCTTTATCACCAATCCTTGTTTCACTAAAAACCCCAAATTGTCAAAAAACATTTGTCATTGGGACAGAAAGTGAGGCAAAACCTTCTGAAGAGGTGCACAGACAGCAAAACAAATGTCACAGGGGTGATAACCCTTCCCTATGTTTTCCAAAACGCTTAAAAATAGATTTTTTGGCTGGAGCTACACTTTAAAAATGTACCAGTTCAAAATTACAAACAGATTCTACTTAACAACAAACCTACAGAACCAAACAAACCCTATCTTGTTTGCACCACCTGTATACTGCTGTTCAGAGGGCCTGGGGCCCCACGCCTTTCCTTCTTTTAATTTGGGTGCGGGGTTCCCCTTAATATCCATACAAGACCCAAAGGGCCTGGTAATGGACTGGGGGGGTACCCATGCCGTTTGTCTCACTGATTTTCATCAATATTATCAGGACCGGACATTACATTAAAGGCGTAAGCAGTTTAAATGACTTTTATTTCTTTAAAAATGTCATTTTTTGCAGGGCCTTTAAAATTAGCATTTTTGATTTTGAACGTTCGAGTCCCATAGACTTCAATGGGGTTCTAACGTTCGTGTGAATTTTCGGTCCGTTCGCAGGTTCTGGTGTGAACCGAACCGGGGGGTGTTTGGCTTATCCCTAGTAGTGACTGGGAACCTGCCATTGTGGTACAGCTCATTGTGCGAATTCACGGAAGGGGGCAATCCACCAGGCTGAAAGGCATAAGTTGGAGAGCCAACAGCTTTGATAAGCTTGCATTTAGATGCTGGGCATGTGGGTGGCGGGGACTGTATTTTTTTTCCCACTGCAGCAGATGGGGCAGAGAAATTTGCCGGCTACAGTCTACAGCTGGTAGGACCTGGGACACCCTGTGCTGTACCATCATCCCTGTCAGTGGAGGCTGCTGAGAGATTATGACTCGGTATAGCAGGGGCAGACTGAAGTGGGTAAGGAGGAGGAGGGACAGATTTGTGCCCCTTTTGTGTGGCTTTTAGGTGCTCTTGCCAACGGGCTGAATAATTGGACGTTAAATGCCTTGTTAAGCACGTGGTACCCAAATAGTTGGTGTTTTTGCCACGTTTGATGTGCCTGAGACACAGTTTGCAGATAGTAACAGTGCAATCTGCTGCAGATGTGCTGAAAAAGGCCCCAACAGCTGACCTTTGGGGAGTGGGCCGAGAGATAACAGCTGCAAAATGTGATGGAATAGGGAGGCTGCTCTCTACGCTTTCTTGATGTCGGCCTCCTTTGGGTTGTGCCGCCTCACCTTCAGTTTCCTCCTCTGCTCTATCTGGCACTCAAAGTTGCATCAGTGACCTTCTCCTCATCATCATCATCTCCATCTCCTCTATCTTCATCATTACCACTGGAGACAACTTGGTAATACGCTGTGGCTTGGGGAACATGAACGCCAATTTGTCTACCAGTGTTCCTCCCTCTCTCTAGGTTCATGTTCCTGTCATCCTCAACCTCAGAACCAACATCTGAGTCCAGTAATGGCTGTGCATCATCAAGGCGCAAGTGGCTGATGCTGTGGTCAAATAACTCAGCTGACTCCTCAATGGCTGATGTTGGGGCTATGGCAGGAATAGATGTGAACAAGGAGGCAGGTTTATCCACTCTGGCAACTGCAGGGGACCGCACACTTGTCTCTGCTTGCGTGACAGAGAATGAGAAAGATGAGGAAGGTTTAGTAAGCCAGTCCACCACCTCCTCTGCATGCTGTGGCTGGATAGCATGGGCAAACTCACTAAACAGAGGAAATGATGCCCTGCCTGAAGACTGACCACCATGTCCACCTTTTGCCTGTGGACAAATTTGTTGCTGGCCCCCTTACAGTGCCAAGGGAATGTCTGCCTTTCCTTGTTGTCATTATTGGGAGCGAGGGGGCGGTGCCTATATGAAAATGTAAAGAAGACGTTGAAATCTGTACGTAGATGCACTTTAATCAAAGAGGTGTTTGGTGCACTTTAATTTGAGTCTTTACACTACACAGACACACTTCACGGATACACTATAATATACTGCAATATAATGCGCCAAACGTACAGTGAACGTACACAGAAGTATATGGCATTAAACTGGCAGTAAAGCACACAGAACCATATGGCATTAAACTGGCAGTAACGCACACAGAAGAAAATGGCGTTAAACTGGCAGTAACGCACACAGAACTATATGGCGTTAAACTGGCAGTAAGGCACACAAAACTATATGGTGTTAAACTGGCAGTAACGCACGGAGAAGTAAATGGTTTTAAACTGGCAGTAATGCACAAAAGTATATGGCGTTAAACTGGCAGTGACGCACACAGAACTATGTGGCGTTAAACTGGCAGTAACACACCACACACAACTATATGGCATTAAACTGGCAGAAAAGCACAAAATGATATAGCGTTAAACTGGCAGTAACGCACACAGAAGTAGATGGCGTTAAACTGGCAGCGACGCAATCAAATAGATGGTGTTCTACCGTCACTACACTGACGCTATCTGAACTGTCCCTACTCCCTAGCTATACACTAATGTAAAGATTACTGACACGGTCTCACTACACTACACTGAAACTATATGAGCTGTCCCTACTCTACACTAAAGTATGTATGAATGACACGGTCTCACTACACTACAGAGAAACTATCTGAGCTGTCCCTACTATAGCTGTACACTATGCAAAGCTGAATAATGGTCCTCCTTACTACCCTCACGCTATCCCTAGACTGACACTAAACTAATATTCTACACTGCCAATTGAAGCAAAAGAGCACAGTATAGCACATTAACTAACTAATTAATGGCACTGAACAGAGCCCTGTTCTATCTCTCTCCATGCCGAAATCACACTGAAAATGGCTGCCATTGAAAGAACACTTTGATACTGTGGGGCTGGAATGAGCCATGATTGGATAAATTCATGATGACAGTGTACAATCATGACTCTGACTGTGTTCTGTGCCCTGATTGGCTGAAGCTTTCACTGCTTCAGCCAATAAGGGCTTGCAATGCACTGTTCAGCGCCGCAATGCATTGTCGTTGGTTCGGGGGGCCAAACAAATGGGTCATTCGACAGCGAAAGTTCGGCCTGAACTTATGCTCGGGCTGAACCGTTTGCCCATCCCTACTCACAAGTGTAGTTAAAATCAGACATTTTCAGTTAAAATCACCGTACATGCCCGATTTTAACTACAATTGTGAGTAGTTTCAACCACTTGTAATAAATCCTTGCTACTGAGCTACACTTAGAAGGTGCCTGAACTTGATGATAGAACCTTTGGCCAAGACCATCCATACTAACCCCTGTATCTCACAGTTAATAACAAAACTCACATTGTCAAATTATCTGGTGATGATGTGATTCTTCTTCTCACGAACCCCAACTAATCACTTCCTCAGGTACATCAGGTCCTCACTTACTTTAGCTCCATCTCCTTCTACAAGGTGAATTTTTCTAAGTCTCTCATTCTAAACCTGTGTTTTCCTAACAAAGATCAAGCTTTCTTAAAACTCTTTCCCGTACACTTGGGCAACTTCTGGCATACCCTACATAGGCATTAACTCCATCTATTACAGATATAACAGACGCCAATTTTAAACCCCTTATGGTCAAACAGTTCTTGGACCTGCAACACATTTCTAGCTCTGAACTGTTCTGATCTGGTAGATTGGTCGCTTTCAAAATGCTTGTACTGCCACAAATTTTGTACCTTTTTCGAACCCTTCTTATACCTCTTACACCCTCCCTCCTAGCACCTTTATCATCAACTTTCAAACGTTACCTCTGGAGACAGAAAAGAGCTACATGTTTGTACTCCCAACTGGTGAAACATAAGATGGTGGGAGGTCTTGGTTTGGTTGACATTACTGATTATCACATAGCTTGATCAGTTGAAACATTGGATCACTTCCAGACAATCTATGGGTAGATATAGAGACCGCTATGGCACCAGTCTCAAATTTGAGCTCACTTCTCTTGGCTGACACTTGGTCACATGTACCCCTAGATTCTTTACCTGCCACTATTGTGGCATCATTAAAAGCGTTATGAATGGTACCTCTGCCTTTACTTCAGTTCTCACTACAGTAGCATTACCCTTGGTTGCCGTCAAGGCATTTCTTCCACATTTAACCTTGTCAGTGTGGCCCCAATATAGTCCACAGTTAGTCATTGACTTCTTTGCTGATTGCAAACTCAAAAGCATAGAGGACCTGTGAACAATATATAAGCTGTCCCCTAAAGCCATTTTGCAGTTATGTGGCGTACGGCACTTCGTTCTGAAAATGCCCCCTTCTGATGTCAAAATCTTTTGCAAAGTTTGACAATTCTACCAGCACACTCCTCAATTCCCTAATATCCCTTTCACACTGGGGCCACGGCTGCGTTAGCGATAAAGCGCCGCTTGTTTTAGCGGTGCTTTATCGCTGTTTAGGCAGCGATTTCTTGTCCGCTAGCGGAGAGCTTTTAACCCCAAAGATAGGGTTTAAAGACTCCCGTGTTGCAACGATTCAGAAGCACTTTTCAGGCACTTCAGAAATGCTGCCTATTCATTCCAATGGGCAGGGCGTTTTGGGAGCTCTAAATACAGCGCTCCTGAACCGCCCCAAAGAAGCTGCTTGTAAGACAGCACACCCCCCAGTGTGAAAATTTACACTTGAATGAATGGGAGGTGGTTTTCAGGTGCTTAGCAGAGACTATTTACAGAGCTAAGGCTCCTGAATACTGCCTCAGTGTGAAAGGGGTCTAAAGGTATTTCTTTTACAATTTGATGCAAAATAAACTGTCATTCCCCAAAACTGCCCCCCATCAAGGCTTGGAAAATCGACCTCCAAACCATATTCACAGATAATGGCTTACAGCCATTCGCAATTTTGACCTAAATTTATGAAGAAAGATTATTTGATTGCAAAATTTTATAACAGAGACTAATGCCGCCTACACATGGTCAAACTTTTCAGCTACAAAAGTCTGACAGCCCGTCTGACAGACTTTCGACAGACTTTCGACTGACTTTTGGCGGACTTTCAACAGACTTTCTAACGACCGTACTTGCCTATACATGATCACACCAAAGTCCGATGGATTCGTACATGATGACGTACACCGGACTAAAATAAGGAAGTTGATAGCCAGTAGCCAATAGCTGCCCTAGCGTGGGTTTTTGTCCATCGGACTAGCATACAGACGAGCAGATTTCTGGGTCCGGCGGAGTTACGACGTAAAGATTTGAAGCATGTTCCAAATCTAAAGTCCGTCAGATTTGCGACCGGAAAAGTCTGATGAAGGTCCGGTGAAGCCCACACACAATCGAATTGTCCGCCGGATTTGGTCCGTTGGCGTCCGTCCGACAAGTCCGGTCGAAAAGTCCGACCGTGTGTACGCAGCATAAGAATTTTTTTTTTTCAAATGTTTTTGTTTTTAGTGGTTGTGGGAGATGTCATAAATCTTTGCCCTGCACATAACTTATTTATCAGCTGCTTCACTTGCATGAATTTATGGTTATAGCCAACCATTTCCTTCCTGCTTATATTTTTGTTTATCATATTATCACTTATTATGATTATACTATACAGAATTTATAGAGCACCAACAGTTTATGCAGCACTTGCATGGTAATGCTTCGGATGCAGCTACAAAACACATGTAATATGTGTTTTCATGCACTTTAATTTTTAAGGCCCGAAATGTGCAAAAGTAATTTTTTTATTTCCTTTACAACATATGGTGACACAACAGATGTGAGAAACCATTATTAAACAAAATGGCAATAAACTCTGTCAGGGAATGCAGGTCTCACTAGTATATATATATGTATATATATATATATATATATATATATATATATATATATATATATATATATATATATATATATATATATATATATATATATATATATATATATGTATATGTATATATATATATGTATATATGTATATATGTATATATATATATATATATATATATATATATATATATATACATATATATATATATATACATATATATATATATATATATATATATATATATATATATATATATATATATATATATATATATATATATAAAGTTTCAGGGAGGTGTGAAAAAATGCTGTAAATAAAGAATGCTTTCAAAAAAAGAAGTGTTAATGGTTCAATAAACAAAATAGTTCAACAAACAAAATTGAAATTAAATGAACAGAAGAGAAATCCAAACCAAATCAATATTTGGTATAACCACCTATTGAATTCAAAACATAATCAATTCTTCAATTCATCTAGGTGTACTTGCATACAGTTTTTGAAGGAACTTGGAAGGTAGGTTGTTCTAACCACTGATCTTCTGTGGATTTAGGCTGCCTCAAATATTTGTCCTTTCATGTAATCCCAGGTAGACTTGATGATATTGAAATTAGGGCTCTGTGCGGGTCAAACCATCACTTCCAGGACTCCTTTTTGTTTCTTTACACAGCAGTTCTTAATGACATTGGCTGTATGTTTAGGGTCATTATCCTGCTGCAGAATAAATTTGGGGCCAATCACATGCCTCTGTGATGGTATGGCATGATAAATAAGTATGTGCCTGCATTTACATGCATGAGGACTAGGGATGAGCCGAACACCCCCTGGTTCGGTTCGCACCAGAACTTGCGAACGGACCAAAACTTCGCACAAACGTTAGAACCCCATTGAAGTCTATGGGACTTGAACGTTCAAAATCAAAAGTGCTAATTTTGAAGGCTAATTTGCATGGTATTGTCCTAAAAAGGGTTTGGGGACCCGGGTCCTGCCCCAGGGGACATGTATCAATGCAAAAAAAGTTTAAAAAAAAGCCGTTTTTTCGGGAACAGTGATTTTAATGATGCTTAAAGTGAAAAAAAAGTGAAACATTCCTTTAAATATCATACCTGGGGGGTGCCTATAGTATGCCTGTAAAGTGGCGCGTGTTTCCCGTGCTTAGAACAGTCCCTTTTTAAAGGAATAAAAGTCATTTAAAATTGCTTGTGGCTTTAATGTAATGTCGGGTCCTGGCAATATGGATGAAAATCAGTGAGACAAATGGCATGGGTACCCCCCACCCCCCAGTCTTGTATGGATATTAAGGGGAACCCCGCACCCAAATTAAAAAAAGGAAAGGCGTGGGGCCCCCATGCCCTATATACTCTGAACAGTAGTATACAGGCGTTGCAAACAAGACAGGGACTGTAGGTTTGTTGTTAAGTAGAATCTGTTTGTAATTTTGAACTGGTACATTTTTAAAGTTTAGCTCCAGCCAAAAAAATCTATTTTAAGCTTTTTGAAAACATAGGGAAGGGTTATCACCCCTCTAACATTTGTTTTGCTGTCTGTGCACCTCTTCAGAATATTTCACCTCACTTTCTGTCCCAATGACAAATGTTTTTTGACAATTTGGGGTTTTTAGTGAAACAAGGATTGATGATAAAGCATCAGTGGAGAGGAGAAACGCTTTTTCCATATTAACTCTTACAGGAGAGAATTTCCCTTCCTAGGGGTAGATTTCATCTCACTTCCTGTTGTCTCCTTCCGTTTGCAAGTAGGAGTGGTTTGTAAGTTGGATGTTTGAAAGTAGGGGCCTGCTCTATATACTCTGCAAAAATTGGGGCCTTAGGTGTTGGTGTTGCCACAACACTGTAAGCCCACACAGGGCCCTGCTGTGAAATATTAGATCAAGAATTAATCAGGGTCTGTAATAACATGACCCTGTTGAACAGGGTCAGAAAAATTGGGCCTTTGGTGATGGTGGTGGTGATGCTGGTGCCACAACACTGTAAGTCCTCACAGTTACTCTTGGTGGGCGCTGGAACGGGCCCTGCTGTGAAATATTAGATCAAAAATTGTAATTACATGCACCTGTTGAACAGGGGTAGAAAGATGGGGCCTTTGGTGGTGGTGCTGGTGCCACAACACTGTAAGTCCTCACA
>NW_027362573.1:0-11647 GCF_042186555.1 Aquarana catesbeiana
ATAGGGGCCTGACCCAAGCCTATCTGTCTGCCAAGCTGTGGTTTTCGACTCTTATCAATTTCTCCCATGGGTCAGTTTTCAAGAGAGGCTAATCAAACACCTAGCAAGTCATCAAGCACTAAGCAATGTACCGTGCATGTTCTGGATGAAGGGACCCTGCTCTTTTACAGGGGGCAACACAGATAAACAACAGACATTGCTGTGCTCTCCAGGCGTACTGAGAGAGTTAATTCAAAATTCCAGCAGACTTGTACAAAGGGATACTGGGGCTACTATATTCTATGCAGAGGAGCATGGGTATGGTGCCCACAAGTCAGGTTCTGTTTTGGCATCTGCATCTTAGGAGTAACGCATCTCTTTTTTAGATGGTTTTATTTACTGGCTCACTACTTGTTACCAAGATCAGTTCAAAATGTACTTCTGTTATAGAAAAGGATAGTGTGTTGTTTTTTTTTTTGTTTGTTTTTTTGTTTTTTTTTTAAGATAAGTACTTTGGGTATCATAAAATGCTTTGGCTTGATAGTGTGCATTGAATTAAAAAGGGAGCACAAGTAGGGGAAGGTCACACGTCCACTTACAGCTGAAAAAAGAATAAAAAACTACCCATGCAGTGGGCTTTCCTCTGCATTGCAAGGGTTATATTCTTATTAGGTCTAGGGGTAGTGAAATAAGGTGCAATACATACCTTATTCCTTGCTCTGTCAGGCTCCAACCCTCTTCTCTTTGGCACTCTGGGATGTGAGCAGGTCCTTGTCTCCACACGTTCAATGCAGGACTATTAGTCCTGCATTGTACTTAAAGCAGAGCTCCAGTCCCTCCACCAAAAAATTAAAAGTCAGCAGCTACAAATACTGTAGTTGCCAACTTTTACTATTAGTGCACTTACCTGTCCAGGGATCCCACGGTGTCCTTACCCAAGCAGATTCTTGCGTTGGCTCTCAGGTGCTGGCACCACCATCTTGGGTAAGGGAAACCGGCCGTGAAGCCTTGCAGCTTCACAGCCGGTTTTCTACTGCGCATGCAGGGTACCTGTCAAAACCATGTACCTGCTCCTCCCCTCATAAATGTGCCACCGGAGGGGGGGGGGAGGACTATTGGTCCTACATTGTACTTAATGACGTCAGCGTGCAACCACCAGTTGGAGCGCCTTAAAGAAGACGCTTCAGGGGACCAGTTTTACAGCGTGAAGCAAGACTGCTAGAGTGAGAAATAAGGGGATTGATTTACTAAACCTGCAAATCTGGTGCAGCTCCACATAGAAACCAATCAGTTTCAAGGTTTTTTATTGTCAAAGCTGAATTTAGAAGCTTATTGGCTAACGTGCACAGCTGCACCAGATTTTGCACTCTCTAGTTTTAGTAAATAAACCACAAAGTGTTTATTCCATATTCCCCGGCCTCCAGATTTAACGTGCAGTGCAGGAAGGATGGGGCTATGTCAAGGTTAGTTTGTGTTTTCAGCCTGCAGTGTTGCTTTATAAAAATAAGTGTTCTGATCACTTGACTTTTTATGTTGTGTTTTTACCTTTTTTACACATATTTCTTTAAACTAATCCTTTTTATTATTTCTTCCACAGCTTGCAAAGCTGGATATTACAAGGCCCTCTCATCGGATGCAACGTGTTCCAAGTGTCCTCCACACAGCTTTGCTCTTCGTGAAGGTTCCACCTCCTGCACCTGTGATAGGGGCTATTTTCGTGCTGACAGTGACCCTGCCTCCATGCCTTGCACTCGTAAGTCCCATGCTGGTTTCATCTTTTTTTTAGGGAAAAGTGAGAGTGAAGTCATCCTGTGTGGTATCACAGTTTGTTCTGTTATTTTGGTATTTGTCTCCTTTCTACAGTAGAATTCATACTCTCCCTATGAAAATACAACAGATACTTGACAGCAGCTGTCACAAGCACAGGGCTATTGCTGTAGGTATCACCCGTTGTGCTCCGTGGGTTTATGTTGCACTAATCTGAGCACAGCTACGTGGTTCCCACAGCCCTGCTGACCCCTTCACTTGGGCTCACTATAAGTCGGTCCTTGTCCTATCAGCTGTTTTACAGTCTTGTGGAGCAAATGCCATGTATAGATTAATTTTAGCAGAATTATTGCTATGAAGGTATTTTGCTGGGTCGGCAGTATCGGTGCTTGATTGCAGCAGCTGAATTCACTTGATGACTGTAAGTCATACCTACTAGTTCAAACTTTGTCTGGGAATGCTTGGCTATGGGTTATAATAACAAGAAAACGTTGGCGACTCTTCATGAGTGCAGTTGTGTATGTTCTCCATCCATAACATGCCTTTATGGTTTTACAGTGCAGTAGCTCAGTGGTTCTCAACCCAGGCCATGTTTTGGAAATTTCTCTTAGATAAAATAGCTTTCCAAAATACCAAGCCATTGACTCTGATTTAGGGCTAGTTTACACTTGCTTCAAAACATGGCTTTGGACACGCTTTGTTAAAGCTCACTAAACACCAGTCAAAGCCCCTGCTACTAAATAAAATGGTTAGCTTACAGTCCTATTTACACCTTGCTTTAGCTTGGTGCTTTAATGAGACTTCGATGAGGTTTTGGTGGAGCTTCCATGACACTTCGATGAGGCTTTGGTGGAGCTTCGATGGGGCTTCTGTGAGGCTTCGATGGGGCTTCAGTGGGGCTTCAAGCGAGCTTTGCCATAGACTTCTATGGAGGCTTTGAAGACGCTTTGAAGCACCACTAAAGCTACATGGGGTATAATTTTTGAAGCAAAGCAAAAGTAGGTGTTTTGAAGCAAGTGTAAACTAGCCGTTAATGTGTGTTGAAGCCGAAGCAAGTGTAAATGAGCCCTTAAAGCACCTGTGCAAGATAAAGGAAGACCTGCAAACATGGTCTGTTGGGGGTACTTGAGGACAGGGTGGAGAACCACTCCAGTAGCTGACTGAAACTGATAAATGGAATTGGTTGTACAGAATAAAGTAGCGCAGAGTTCATTGAGGATGTGCAAAGAGAAATTAAGCAGTGCAAAGTTCATTGACAATGTGCAAACAGAATAAATGGTGCAAAGTTCATTGACAATGTGCTAAGTGCAGGAACTCTATGCAGCCAATCAGATCTCAGTTACTTTAATTGGTTACTTTAGAATATGAAATCTGCTTGTTAAGTTTTCACTTTGCACATTGTCATTGCACTTTGCACTGAATTACTGAGGAAGCCTGTGTGTCTAATGGGGCGTTTAAGTATTGATTAAAGTCAGTGACTACTGATGTGGAACAGATTCTTTCTGCCA
Source organism: Aquarana catesbeiana (assembly GCF_042186555.1). NCBI lineage: Eukaryota > Metazoa > Chordata > Amphibia > Anura > Ranidae > Aquarana > Aquarana catesbeiana. The sequence goes on from NW_027362573.1 coordinate 3,255, forward strand.
AAGCTGTAGACTCATTTTCTCAGGAGTGCTTATGCTTAATCACTCAATACCTTTAGATATAATGACGACAGAGCACAGCCATGAAATGTTCATCAATGGCCAAAATATAGGTCACTATAAGGTTGATTTACTCAAACTGGAGCGTGCAGAATCTGGTGCAGAAACCAATCAGCTTCCAAGTTTTATATCAAAGCTTAACTGAACAAGTTGAAGTAAGAAGCTGATTGGCTACCATGCAGAGATTTTGCACTTACCAGTTTTAGTAAATTAACCCCTGTGTGACTGCCATTAAAATGGCCATTGTTTATATTATTGACATCACTTTTTTTTAATTGATTGCATTGTTGTAATTTGCATAATATAAGTAGCCTCGTTCATACCAGGGCACCAGAACAGTACTGAGGAGTTTGTATTGAACCTGAGGAGACCTGGATTAGAGGAATCAGAAAAATAATAATTATTTTCCTAGCATACAGAAATGTTGCACATTGTGTCTGTTAATACTATGAAAGCGCTGTGCTAGCAGTCTGCCATGGTTTCTTTGTTCTGTATTGTATACTTGATCAGTAAATCCATCAGCTTCAGGCTCCAGCCATTGATGGAGTCTTTCCCGTCATATAATTTTTTTTTTCTTTTGAATAATAAGATTTGAAGTTTGGACTGTTGCTTCTTCAAGAAACGATATTGTTTTTAAATGGCCATTGCACCCTATTAATCTCAGTGGCTTCCTCTAATGCATCTTGACAGTTATCCACGTAATGAACTCTAATGAAATGACTGGTGGAACCTGCCTGTGAATGCCGCTGCTGCCGCCGGGAGCCAGCTTGTTGAAATGTAAGGGCAGATTGAGAAACCCGGGCAACCTTCACTCGATCCCAAGGTCAAGAATGAAAAGCGAGCGTGTCTTGCTGGCTTCTGTGTGGTGAGCGTCTCTCAGCGGGATTCATTCGTGCAGACGATATTTCTTCCCTGCTGGAAGTATCTGCAGTGCAGGAATCCGCATGCCTTCTGGCAGGAGAAGAGTTAAGGCGGCATTACCCTAAACTCGCATCTTTTGCCATTCCTTTCGCTTTTTAACCTTCATCTGAATTTCTCTTTTCACTGTCTCAGAAGCACGTACAGAACAGCACAAAAGCAATTATCAAGGAATCTGCAATGGCTGGTCTTTTCTCCAGGGGTGCCTGCATCGCTGATTCCGAGAGGGCTGCAGCAAAATCCTAGGCGAGGATGGTGGTTAGCGGTGAAACAAAGCTTAGTGCTTCTGCTTGTAGTGTGGATTGGGCAGGAGAGTGTAACTGGCCGTGAAGTTTTATGTGTGCGCAAGATGATGTATTTTATGTAGCGCCGTTATGACACAAAGGGGAACCTTTAAAAGAGCTGAGGAATAACTCGCATTCTACAAATAGAGAGAAGGTTTCTTTTTTCAAAAAGGGAAATAGTTTTATGAAAATAGCTAAATTCAACAAATTTAATGTGTTTTACCATAAAACACATTTCTCATGAGCAGTTCATACACCTAAATATTAACAGCTGGCTCTTATTTCTCCTTCACGTTGTTCTCAGTAGCACCACCTTCTCATTTAAATTAGCTATTGGATTTGTCTGGCTTCCCATTTCTTTTCATTAAAATGTGAAAAACCTCCTTATTTGCAGTGTTTTGATATAATTTAGATATTTGAGGAATAGTGATGTTCAATATATATATATATATATATATATATATATATATATATATATATATATATACATACATACATACATACACATATTTACACGCACATACATACATACACATATTTACACACACATACATACATACACATATATACAGACACATACATATACATACACACACTCCCACACATATACATACACATATATACATACATATACATACACACACTCACCCATACACATATATACACACACATACCATACACACACACACACATATATATATACACACACATATATATATATATATATATAAATATATAGATATATATAGATATATATCTATATATTTATATATATATTTATTGAACATCACTAAGCCTCAAATACCTAAATTATATAAAAACACTGCAAATAAGGAGGTTTTTCACATTTTAATGAAAAGAAATTGGAAGCCAGACAAATCCATATGTAATATATTATGTATATATTTTAAAGTGTTAATAAACCTAAAAGCAAACATTTATTATATTGTAGCGTACCAATTCTTAGATGTGTCTTTTTTAATCTTTCTTTCTTTCTTTCTTTTATTTCTATTCTATTTCTATTTTATTTCTATTTCTATTTCTATTCTTTTCTTTCCACCTGGGCATCCTGCACATGTAAGTCTGCTGTTTTTCGACAGAACAAGCTGTCCTGCAGATGTAGCAGTTATATTGTTGAGACCATTTACTACTGGCAGTGGTGCTTACAATGATCAGCTTTTATTTACTTATGTAAAACACTTATCCCAACAGAAAAAAAAAACTATTGCTGTAAAACCCCTTTTACACTGAAGCTCCGCTAAAACAGCGCTAAATCGCTGGTCAGTTTTGCGGGGCTTTAGTTGCGTTTTAGCGGCGCTTTTCGGGCACTAGTAGGCTGTTTTTTTTTTTTTTAAGGTCCCATGACAACGGGACCTTTAAAAAAAATAAAAAAGACCTGTTTTGCGGTGCATTCAAAGCACTTTTAAGGCACTTTGGAAGTGCTGCCTATTCATTTCAATGGGCAGAATGTTTTGGGAGCACAATTTACAGCGCTCCCAAACCACCCCAAAGATGCTGCTTGCAGGACTTTCTCTAGCGTCCCGCAAGTGCACAGCCTCAGTGTGAAAGCACACATTGCAATGAATGGGAGGAAGTTTTCAGGTGCTTTTCAGAGGCTATTTCTAGCACAAAAATGCCTGAAAACTGCCTCAATGTGAAAGGGGTCTAACTGCCTATAAAGTGTTAGGGTTCGTTCACACCAGATGCAGTCCAATGCGTTTTTTATTCCGCTTCAACAACGCGTGGATAGTGTTTAACATGGATTTCAATGGTCCCAAGTTCCCACCAGTGCAGTGCGTTCTAGTACAGTCAATAAAAGTAGAATATGTTGCTTTTGTTTTCCGTATGAAATGCGGCAAAACGCATCAAAAAGGCACATTTTTTCAATTGTCCTCAATTGAGATAAAAAAAAAAAATAGAGGGGAAAAAAGTAAAGATGTACAGGAAGTAATCAAAAACCCATCAAAAACATACATTGCGAAGCGCATCCGGACTGCAGAAATTGTGGTGTGAACCGGCCGAAAAAGGGAGTTTGGCTTCAATTTGTTAGTGTATCTAATATCCCCTTCCCTCAGACTGACATTGCTGCGGTTCAAAGGTGTTGTTGCTGCTCCTTCATCTCAATTGTAGGCACTCTGATACAGAAGGTGTGTTACTGGCCAGATCACCAGGTGAAAACAGAATAAAAGACTAAAAAAAAAAAAAAAAAGTAATGCAGCCATCACATCTAATGTTTGCTGAGCTGTAATATGTTACATTTTTGGTTTGGGGTATAAGATTCAGTGTTAAAGGAGTTGTAAAGGCAGAAGTTTTTTTTTTTTTTTTTTTATCTTAAGGCATTCTATGCATTTAGATAAAAAGCCTTCTGAGTGTAGCAGCCCTCCCCAGCACCCCTAATGCTTACCTGAGCCCCATCTCTGTCCAGCGATGTCTACGAGTCCTTCGGCCATCCGGGACTCTCCCTCCCAATTGGCTGATACACAGCAGTGGCGCCATTGGCTCCCGCAGCTGTCAATCAAAGTCGGTTTGCCAATCAGGAGTGAGAGGGGGTGGGCTGAATGGACACACAAAGCTTCAGCTTGGCTCCGGTGCCCCCATAACAAGCTGCTTGCTGTGGGGGCACTCGACAGGAGGGAGGGACCAGGAGCAGAAAAGAGGGACCCGAGAAGAGGATCTGAGCTGCTGTGTGCAAAACCACTGCAACAGATCAGGTAAGTATAACATGTTTATTATTGTATTTAAAAAAAAAAAAACAAGACTTTACAATTACTTTAAGTATTTAATTATATTTAATTTCGGGTACTAATTTCTTCCAAATAAGTAAAATCATTTTTGATGTAACAATCACTTTACAGTTTAGAATAGCATTACTTTAAGCACTACACTGTAAATCTTTCTAGCTCCATGATTGTACGTAGTCATGGAACAACCATCCCCAAAATATTCCTTACTGGAAAAAAAAATGTGCATCTTATGCTGGGCAGTGTACATATGATCAGGTAGTATGTAATAAAAGACCAAACTGAGAGGGATTTGTGTGTTTCTCAGTCCGGTTATTACTGCAGATCATCTACAGTAGGGGCCTTTCTGTCATCACCTTGCGTACATCTCTTCAGCACTTGAGCGGGTGGACACAATTAATTAGCTTGGCAGTAAGCTGCTGGCACATCTGTACGAGGTTCCCAGAGTTCTCAAGGCATAAGAAGCACTTTAAATTAAGCCGAAAGAACCAGCTGCTTCTTTGTGAGCTATTCTGACCCAGAGAGTTTATGGTGTCATTGGTTTATTAGGAATCCCCTTTGTAAAAAGTTTAACCTTCCACAATTGTATTAGGAATTGCACTTCAGTATTGGAGAGGGCCCTGAGAGCCTGTGGGGAATGGTGGATTAATTGCAGGTTGTAATGCCTTGAACTGCATACCAGTGCTCCATAAATTCTTTGTATGGGATGTCTGCAATCTTCACAAACACTCACTTCTCTTCTATTCATGATGAACTCTCTATTGGGGTCTCTTCTCATTATTTATGCTTCTTAGGTGTGAGCTTTGAGAAAATATTTGGACTTTTTTTTTTTTAGTAGGGCAAAGAATGGTGCTTTGAGTGCAGCAACCAATGAGAAGACATATTTTTGATAAAATCCCGTAAACTGAAACCTGGTTGCTATGAAGTTTCTTTATTTTGAATGTCATCATTGTACTTTACTCTGCTTAAAGTGGAGCTCCAGCCCCCACAAAATAGGACACTTACCTGTCCAGGGGCCCTGTGATGTCGGCGGCACCCCAGACAATTTTTCAATTGGCATTTGGGTGCTGCCGCCACCATTCCTTTTAAGGGAAACTGGCTTCACAGCCGGTTCCCTACTGCGCATGTGCCTTCTGAATAGCCCGGCAGCAGGGAAGGAGGAAGAGGGGGGCCGAACTTCCTGTGGCGAGGTCTCCTGGAAGTGGGGATGGGTACCTGTCAAAAATGGGTACCCGCTCTACCCCCCACCCCCCCCCCCCCCCCCCGGAAGGTGCCAAAGAAATGGAAATAGCAAGGCATAGGGGTTGATTTACTAAAACTGGAGAGTGCAAGCTCCTGTGCATGGTAGCCAATCAACTTCTAACTTATTTATTTATTACAGGTAATTATATACATCAATTTACAAAGTGCTTCACATATATATATATATATATATATATATATATATATATATATATATATATTTATATATATATATATATATATATATATATATATATATATATATATATATATATATATTGCACATTCACATCAGTCCCTGCCCTCAAAGAGCTTACAATCCAAGGACCCTAACTCACATTCATACATACACATACTAGGGCCAATTAACCTACCAGCATGTCTTTGGAGTGTGGGAGGAAACTGGAGTACCCGGTGGAATCCCACGCAGGCACAGGGAGGACATACACATTCCAGGCAGGTTGTGTCTTTGCCTGGTTACCTCCAAGCGATGTCTGCACAGCTTGGATACTCACCCAGCCCCCCCGATCCAGCATTGTCCTCTTGACAGCCTTCCGTCAACAGACATTGCTTGATCCTACGCTGCATCTTCTTCATGATGTGATCGAGAGGTCCTCCAGCTCTTCCTGGTTCAGCCGGCAGGGCTTCACGATGATGCACCGCTAAGCCCGCCTTCCTCCTCTTCACTCAATGAAAGTCTAAAGGTTTCCCAGGATATCTATCTTGCATATCCCAGGAGGCCCAGTGAGTGCTGTTCTCATCGTTCGCCTAGGCCAGGGATATTCAAACTTTGGCCCTCTAGCTGTTGCAGAACTACATCCCATATACGCTAATATGTAGCAACGTTTGTATTGGTCCACAAATGTTTTTACAAGTTTTGCCTTCTTGGCTGTTGTGTTAGGCTTCATGCACACGAGACACCAGTGCAAACTCTGCTGAACACGTTTTTAAAAGCTGAATCCGGCATTTAGAAATGCCTGTTTTGCCGTGTTTGCATGCTGCGTTTAGCTGCGTTTTACCGCGTTTGCATCTAGAAGCGTTTAGTTAAGATAACAAAGACCCTTCCCAAGCACTTTTCTGCAGCAGAGAATTACATTTTGCAACCCGATTTTGGTGCCCCATATCTTGGGGCCACTTGGTGCTAGAAACCCCAACTTTGGATCTGTTGTGCACACTAAAGTTGGGGTTCCTAGCACCATGTGGCCCCGAGATATGGGGCCCCAAAGTCGGGTCGCAAAATGTCATTCTCTGCTGCAGAAAAGTGCTTGACATTTTCCGACCCGAATTTGGGCCCTGCATCTCAGGGCCACTTGGTGCTAGGAACCCCAACTTTGGATATGTTGTAGTGCTAGTTCCACTGTGTTTGCAGACCAAATTCCTAGGTTCCTAGCACCAAGTGGCCCGAGGGGTTCCTAGCCCCAAGTGACCCCGAGATAGGGGGCCCCAAAGTTGGGTCGCAAAATGTCATTCTCTGCTGCAGTTTACCATGATATTTGTGTGTTTTCTGGTCCAAAAAATAGGGTTCCTTTAAAAACACTTATAAACGTGGCTAAACGCGGTACCGCATTTAGCCGCGTTTAGCCACGTTTGGCATCTGAAACGTGGAAAACTTTTGCGTCTGAACCCATTTTTTTGCTTCTGGAAAAACTAGGTTAAACGCAACTGCCTAAAAATGCCAAAAAACGAGACTGTGTAAATGGACACATAGGATAACATTGAATGAGTTCAGGGGCAGTTGAAAAAGTGTCCAACTGCCTCTGAATGCACGTTTAACAGCGTCTCGTGTGTATGAGGCCTTAGGTGTTCTTTTTAATGAGATAAAGGTATGGTAAATTATATTAATTGATAATGCCGTACTAGAGAGGTCTGCTTGTAAATTCATGCTGAATATCATAAGTAGTTGATTGGATACATTTTAACATTCTTGACCTTTTTAGTAGTCTTGCCAAAAGGCACAAACATTAAACTTTTATAGGGTTTGGCCACCCAGCTTCCAGATTTGTCCTTCAATATAGTAAATAAAGGTAAGACAGGAGCATAAAAACAACGATTTGAAAGGCACTGAAGCTTGACCTCATAGTTGTTTTAGACAAGTCAAGCTGCAGGTTGCACGTGGGTGTCTAATGTGTGTAGAAGAGCCAGCCAGGCCCCATAGTCTTCCATTTAGGGTCATTCCTCCCTGCCTATACTTGGGACACGCCAGCTGAAGTTATTATCTGAAGAGGGAGAGTGGGGATCTTGTTTTTACAACTGTCACACGCTGCTACTTTATTTATCAATCGGCAGCTACTTTCCTGCCTTTCTTGGCATACTTGGATATGAAGACAGAAACCCGTCTCGGCGCTGCTTAATGCTGGCTGCACTGAGTGATGAATCCTTCTCAGTCACCCATGTCCAAATGTTAATTTAGCCGGCTTGTAAATCTTACTGGATAATTTCAAGTGTTTTATCCACACCCCAGGTTGCTCAAGCCTCCGCGAAAGCACGTTATTATTGACCGTATGTAGGCAAGGAAGACACGCAAGCTTTTTTTAATAAGACATCGAGCAGTGATGTTATGCAAACTGTCACAACTTTGATCAGCCGATGATAGATCAGTTTAAAGAGCAGACAGATCAATAAAGGTGTTTGCTGATTGGTCGCTGTGGGTTACTGCATCCTTTACTTTGACTACTGCCTTATCAAATAAGTCTGATATGTTTAGGTACATTATCTGTCTATACAACCATATTCTAAATAACTGTTTAGCTATTTTAAAGATTCACTTTCGCAATGGGTCCCCACTACAAGGGTTAAAGTGGTTGTAAACCTTAGACATGAAATATGAACAAAGCATATCCCTCTATAGTGTGTACATGTCTCAATTAGGAGCACTAGGTGTCATTTCTGTGTTCTGCTTCATTCCTCTACTATCAGCATGAGTCACTTCTGACAGGTTTTCCTGACACCAAGAGATAAAAAGGTGAAAGGGGAGGGAGCTCCAGCTTAGGGACAGCCTCAGCTCTGTTCCTGTGTACTGTATGAAGGTTGTGTGTCCCTTCCCTCCCATCAGTTCCCAGAGCTCTCCTCACTGAGCTCTGCAGAGTGCAAATTCAGTTCTCCACCCCCTTTTTCCTGAATTTTCAGACAAGCTTTATAAATTCAGCACTTT
>NW_027362574.1:0-11607 GCF_042186555.1 Aquarana catesbeiana
CAGCTGCTAGCAATAATCACATGTAAAATCCAACAGGCTGGTTGTACCCAAATTGATCGATCAATCAACTTGGGTACATTGTACCTGCCTATACATGGTTCGCATCCCGGCCGGTCCCTGCTGAACCAAAATTTGAACTGTCTATCTTTAAAGAAGAACTGTACTCCCCCCCCCCCTGCTTTTTCCTCCACCCATTCCCTCTCACCTGTGATGCTGGGCTCTTATCAGAAAGCTTACTCACTTTGCCCAATGGATCCAGTGTTGTCCTTCAGTGATCCTCTGATCAGGTGTCATAGCCTGTGTCCTGTGCTGCCATCTTGGTGCACTCAGTCATTGGGAGTTTGGTAGCCTTATCCAGGCCTTATGCCAGCAAATTTGTTGTATGCTTGAAGATGAACTTGAAGCACGTGAAATTGTCTACTCTGATTTCACTGCAAACTGTGAAGTAAGTCGGGGAGAGCCCACCTAATTTCCTGGCTGAAGGATGTGCAGCGTTAGTTACACTTATCTCCCCAGCCTGGCTGTCCTTGGCCAACTTCTTTTACTTGTTGAATTTCATTTTTTTCATCCATGGAGGCTCAGCATCACATGTGGTCATTACCTGGGGAGTTTTGCATGTGGTAGCAGTCTGCTTAGACACATCCACACCTCCAGACTTACATCCACCCATCAAAGCATTTTGATATTCGCATGGCTCCTCCAAAGAGCCAACCCCCTGCTTGCATTAGGGCTGAGGGCTCTTGAGTACTGAGGCAGGACACAATGTACAGCCCCTCCCAACAGCCATGATCTGCCTACATTGCACAAAGAAGCACAGATGCCTAGTAATGACAATGGTTAAAAAATGTAATTAAAACTGAAAGGGTTTATTTAACCACTTCACTACCAGGCACTTATGCACCTTCCTGCCCAGACCAATTTTCACCTTTCAGTGCTTTCACACTTTGAATGTCAATTACTCAGTCATGCTACACGGTATCCAAACAAATTTTTTATAATTTTTTTCTCACAAATAGAGCTTTCTTTGGGTGATATTTAATCACTGCTGTTTTTTTTTTTTTTTTTGCGATATAAGCAAAAAAAGAGCAAACATTTTGAAAAAAAAAAAAACACTTTTTTCAGTTTCTATTTTAAAATTTTGCAAATAAGTAATTTTTCTTCATAAATTTGGGCCAAAATTTATACTGCTACATATCTACAAGCTATGGTGCCAATCACTGAAAATTGATCATATCTGATTACACCTGATGTACTGACAACCTCTCAATTCTTGAGACCCTAACTAGCCAGGAAAGTACAAATACCCCCCAAATTACCCCTTTTTGGAAAGTAGACAATCCAAGGTATTTAGTAAGAGGCATGGTGAGTTTTTTGAAGTTGTAATTTTTTCCCACAATTCTTGGGAAAATTAAGAATATTTTTTCTTTTTTTTTTTTTACACAAACTTGTCATATTAACAGGTTATTTCTCACACACAGCATATGCATACTTGCAACTACACCCCAAGATACATTCTGCTACTCCTCCTGAGTATGGTGATACCACATGTGTGAGACTTTTACACAGCCTGGCCACATACAGTGGCCCAACATTGAAGTAGCACCTTTAGGCGTTCTACAAGCATAAATTACACATCTCATTACTCAACCACCTATTACAAAGGCCCCGGAGCACCAGGACAATGGAATTGCCAACAAAATGACCCCATTTTTGGAAAGCTAACACCACAACGTATAATCTATGAGACATGGTGAGTCTTGTGAACTTGCCATTTTTTTCCAGAAGTTTTTGGAAAATGTGAAAAAAAAAATAAAAACGCATTTTTTTACACAAAGTTGTCCATTTATAAGATATTTCCAACACGTAGCATGTACATAGCAAAAATGTCACCCCACAATACATTCTGCTACTCCTCCTGAGTATGGCAATACCACATGTGTGAGACTTTTACACAGCCTGGCCACATACAGAGGCCCGACATTGAAGTAGCACCTCCAGGCTTTCTACGAGCATAAATTACACATCTAATTTCTCAACCACCTATTACACTTTTGAAGGCCCTGGAGCACCAGGACAATGGAATTTCCCACAAAATTATCCCATTTTGGAAAGCTAACACCCCAACGTATAATTTATGAGGCATAGTGAGTCTTTTGAACATGTAATTTTTTTTCAGAAGTTTGTGGAAAATGTAGGAAAAAATGACACCCCAAAATACATTTTTCTACTCCTCCTGAGTATAGCAATACCACATGTGTGAGACTTTTACAGCTTGACCACATACAGAAGCCCAACATCCAAGTAGCACCTCCAGGCATTCTAGGAGCATAAATTACACATATCATTTTCTGACTACCGATCACATTTTTGAAAGCTCTTCATATTTCTAACATATAGCAGGTACCTACCAAATAATAAAATATTACCTGTGGTTTTAGTAGTGCAGTGGTCCACAGAGAGCATCGGTCTAGGCAGTAGGCAGGGATGTGGTCAGCGACAGCTAAAAGCAATTGTCCAGGCAGCAGGCAGGAGTACTGTCCATAGTTTGTACAGGCAGAGATACTGTCAGCACAGCCAAAGCACAGCCAAAGCATTGGTCCAGGTAGCAGGCAGAGATGTCCAGGCAGAATTGTTGTCCATAGTCAGTAGAGAAAGCAGGCAGCGATATGGTCTGCGCAGCCAAAGTATTGGTCCAAGCAGGAGGAAGGACCATCAAGCTTAGGACCGGGGGACAGGGGTAGAGGCTTCTCCCACCCAAATCTCTTTGTAGCCTCCAGGCAACCAGACCCTGTTCAGGGAACACAGAAAACCAAAAAATGTTTTTCTCTACTCAGAATGCTATTCTGAAGCCCCTCACATATGTGAGACCCCTGTGTACTATAGTGGAATGGCAAAAGATCAGTCTGAGTGGCAGGCAAAAACGTGGTCAAATAACAGGCCGAGGTCGGTGCATGTGGAAGTCAGAAACGTGCTTTAAAATGGCAGGCAAAGACATCATCAAACAGGCCAGGGTCAGTTAACGTAGAAGGTAGAAACATGATAGCAGGCAAATGATCCACACAGGTATTTGAAATGGGGAAATGGCAGTCTGTTAAAAAGAAGGGGAACTAATATCTAATGGATGTGTGGTAAGAAGTAATCTCTGATGCACAGACCAGGTTCAAAAGGACATTGGAGGCAATAATAACTTGTCTTTTCTAATTCCCCCTCTGCTGCATACACAACATTTCTTTTGGCGTCTTCTTCCAGATTCTGTGGGGGGAATGTTATAGGGAAAATGTTGCTCATGAAGTCGACTCACACTATCAGAGCGAATGCTTCCTGGGGCAGGCCCTTGTTGGTAAATCAGGGCAGTGACGTTGTCTTCGATATACTTGAGGTAGGTGACTTATTGGATTTCAGTTGCAGTTTGGTAGCAGACAAACAAATTAAACAGAGCCATATGAAACAGATGAAATGCAAATTTCTTATACCAGTAACGGGACTTTCGGATTGACAAATAGGGTTGTAGCATCTGATCGTTTAAATGCACCCCCCATGTACAAATTGTAGTCGTGGACGCATTCAGGCTTTACAACGGGGATGCGTCTTCTCTGGTGTTCTCAAGGTGTCATTGTGGATGGTAGAGAGGATGTGGTCATCTTTATTGTCCCTCCACTTCATGGCCAACACTTCCTCATTTCTCATGAATGTCGATTCTCCGTTTTGTAATTTTTTTATAAATAGATTTTGTGGGAAGCCCTTCAGTTTTTTTTAAGGTACCGCAGGCCAGGGTTTGTTTACGGTAAAGGTGGCGAAAAAGGGGCAGTCTGGTATAATAGATGTCCACACATAAATGGTATACTTTTTTAAACAGGAGGTATGCCAGCTCCCAGACAATTTTCCCACTGGTTCCAATATTTGTGGGGTACTCACGGGGCTGGAGCTGGGAGTCTTTGCCTTCATAAATACAGAATGTGTACACGTATCTAGTGGCTCGATCACACAATTTATTCAATTTTAACCTGTACCTGGCTCTCTTACTTGGGATATACTTGGGATATTTAAATTCATCCAGTGTGAGACATCGCCACTGGAACATGCGGGCGTAGGATGAATTGGGGTTGGCAGCAACAAATTGCTCTGCATACAGATTGGTTTGGTCCACCATATTCTGCAGCAAATCTTGTGGGAAAAATAAATAAAAATAATCCAATTGGGAAAAATTTGTAGTGTTGGGCTGCACACCTGGCTGTGCGGTGAAAGGGGGGATTATAGCGAATCCTGAGTTGGCAGGCAACCATAAAGGGTTTGCCATGGCATCAGGAAGGTAGGACTGGGCCTGGATTCTTCGGGTTGGGGTGTGTACTTCCAGTACTGGTACTAGGCTCCTCTTCCTGGGGTCTGGCGCTGCTGGTGGAAGGCAGGTCTTCAGATCTTTGTCCTGATCACCTTATTCTTTTAGGAGGGATGGTTTCCTCCTCTGACTCCGATCCACTACCTTCTACTGGCTCGTATTCCGAACCAGAATCAGATGATGGGAGTACTTTTTGGCGGGCCTGTGTGATGGTACTGATTGCAGTACTGACGATGGACCTGTGTGGCGGTACTGATGGCAGCACTGATGACGGGCCTGTGTGGTGGTAGTGATGGCGGTAACGATGGCGGTACTGATGGAGGTACCGATGGCGGTACTGATGGCGGGCCTGTTTGACAGATGGGCTGTGACGGATGGGCTGTAACAGATCCAGATTGTACTAATGGCGGCCTGTGTGACAGATGGGCTGTGACAGATCCAGATGGGCTGTGACAGATCCAGATGGGCTGTGTGACAGGTTCTCTTTATTAGGGGGGGTGTGTTGTGCACAGTAGTATGTAAAATGCAAACAGTAAAGTTGTAACTCACGGATCTCTCCTTCTCTCTCCTCACACGATCAGTGTGTGATGAGAGAGAAGGAGAGATCACTGGAAACTGCCGTTGTGTTTATACTTATGACCGGCTGTGATTGGACACGGCCGATCACGTGGTAAACAGCCAATTTCATTGGCTGTTTACCCTGTTCAGGGATGGGCTATGTCCGAGGGATATGCGCCATCCCCGATCACTGCAGTGTGCCCGTCTGGAGGCGTGCATCAGGTGCTTATCCTCTTATGTTGACAAACTTGACCGGCTGTGATTGGACACAGCTGATCACGTGGTAAACAGACAATTGATAGGCTGTTTACCGCGATCTGGGACAAGCTACAGTATCTCACAAAAGTGAGTACACCCCTCACATTTTTGTAAATATTTTATTTTATCTTTTCATGTGACAAAACTGAAGAAATTACACTTTGCTACAAAGTAGTGAGTATACAGCTATAAGAAGATTTCAAGATCCTGAAACTGAGCTGCAGCATGGTGGCCAAGACCATACAGCGGTTTAACAGGACAGGTTCCATTCAGAACAGGCTCCACTCAGAACAGGCCTCGTCATGGTCGACCAAAGAAGTTGAGTGCACGTGCTCAGCGTCATATCCAGAGGTTGTCTTTGGGAAATAGACATATGAGTCCTGCCAGCATTGCTGCAGAGGTTGAAGGGGAGGGGGGGTCAGCCTGTCAGTTCTTAAACCATACGCCTCACACTGCATCAAATTGGTCTGCATGGCTGTCGTCCCAAAAGGAAGCCTCTTCTAAAGATAATGCACAAAAAAGCCTGCAAACAGTTTGCTGAGGACAAGCAGACTAAGGACATTCATTGAGAAAAAAGAAAATGGATGGTGGGACTTTAAATGAAGCAGATCACTAAATTGGATGAGCCTATCAGTGTACACATTGTTTATTGATTGCATAGGTCATATTTTATTTAATTTTATTTCATTGTAGATACCCCTCAATCCTGCATCTGCTCCTGACGAGTGGTATTATAACCACGAAATGCGTAGAGCTTTCCTATGATGCATTGTCACAGTATTTATGCTCAATATCTATACCATACCATATTCTATTTTAATGAACCAATCCACCATTGCTTTTTTATACCCTTATATTGCATTTGCATTGGGGTCAACATAACTAATTTACAATAATGTATATTATTGAACCTATTATGTATTGATATGAAATGTTTTGATCTTGCCAATCGATATCTATCAGTGTATTATATTATCATATATTTTTGATAATGAATCTATCATGTATTACTATGAATTGTTTATCCACTCATTGAGACCTATTAATACATTGTTACATCAATTTACTATTTATCACTTTACATGTGTATGTATGACCTATGCAATCAATAAACAATGTGTACACTGATTGGCTCATCCAGCTTAGTGATCATTTAAAGTCCCACCATCCATTTTCTTTTTTCTCAATGTATCAGGGATGGAGGTGCATGCACATATTTTACTGCCTCATATAAAGTCCCACTTTAGTTATAGGTTTAATCTGTTTCCTAAGGACATTCATTACTGGAACCATGTCCTGTGGTTTGATGAGACCAAGATAAACTTATTTGGTTCAGATGGTGTCAAGTGTGTGTGGCGGCAACCAGGTGAGGAGTACAAAGACAAGTGTGTCTTGCCTACAGTCAAGCATGGTGGTGGGAGTATCATGGTCTGGGGCTGCATGAGTGCTACTGGCACTGGGGAGCTACAGTTCATTGAGGGAACCATGAATGCCAACATGTACTGTGACAAACTGAAGCAGAGCACCCTCCCTTCGGAGACTGGGCTGCAGGGCAGTATTCCAACATAACGACCCCAAAACACCAAGATGACCACTGCCTTACTAAAGAAGCTGAGGGTAAAGGTGATGGACTGGCCAAGCATGTCTCCAGACCTAAACCCTATTGAGAATCTGTGGGGCATCTCCAAATGGAAGGTGGAGGAGCGCAAGGTCACTAACATCCACTAGCTCCATGATTTTGTCACGGAGGAGTGGAAGAGGACTCCAGTGGCAACCTGTGAAGCTCTGGTGAACTCCATGCCCAAGAGGGTTAAGGCAGTGCTGGAAAATAATGTTGGCCACACAAAATATTGACACTTTGGGGCCAATTTGGGCATTTTCACTTAGGGGTACTTTTTAGACATTAATGGCTGTGTGTTGAGTTACTCTGAGGGGACAGCAAATTTACACTGTTATATAAGATGTACACTCACTACTTTACATTGTAGCAAAGTGTCATTTCTTCAGTGTTGTCACATGAAAATATATAATAAAATATTTACAAAAATGTGAGGGGTGTACTCACTTTTGTGAGATACTATATGTCCTAGGGACACGTGCATCTGCTTTAGGCCAGGCGGGAAGTGGTTAAAAATCTCATTAGCATGTTGATAACAGAGGGCGGAAGCAACCAGGGAAGGCAAAATAAAAGCGGATTAAACAGCCAGGCAACTGACATTTGCACTTCAGAAATGTCTCCACATTTCTCTTGGCAAAGGTTTCCTTTAATACTTGTTAACCAGTAGGTCAATTTTTCTGCTAAGCATTAGCTTAGTGAGTGCAAACATTACATTTAAAAGAGGCAGCCTAATTTAAACAAAGATGTAAATAGCAGTGAACAGAGGGCACAGTGGGTATTGTAAAAAGGAACATCTGTCAACTAAAAATAGAATTCTAAATCAGCGTGTTCGGAAAAAGGCATAAGTGGCCAGTTTGCCTATCCACAAGGGCAATCTCTAAGAGCATGTACATCGGTCTCTCTATTATTAATGATTTTTATGCACAGACGCTTCAGACAACTTTTGGCTGAACTCAAATGAACATTCATGGAGTAACTTTTGCCTGAACTAAAATGAACATTAATGAAGCAAACTAAAGAATATTCATGAATGCAGTAATATGGTTGGTATGAATTTCAGCAATGACGCACAACTGGTATGAAAGTCATTATCGATTCAACTGGAATCATGACAGAATAGTAAGTAATTCATAATCCATGTCTGTCATTTAATATACTGGTCTGTCAATATGACCCCTTTAATTTATTAATTTTCTGTATGATTAAGGCCTCCTTCATATGGGCGCTGTGGCTTGTAAAGTGCGAATGAGTGCTTTCTTTCTTTCCTTTTTTTTTTTTTAAATTGAGTGCTTTCTTTAAGGGGCTGGAGTTGGCTGGAGCTGCGTGCAGGCAGCGTATGTTTGTCTACTGGGACACAGCCCCTCATCCTAATGTGACAGGTGTGCAGGGGCAGGTGAGTGGCCCTTAAAGCAGACAGTGTGCGGTCAGGGGCACTCACCGTCCTTTGCACGCCTGTCACACACCTGTGTCTGTACAGCCTCTGTGCCCCCTTAGAGAAACATAGCCTACCTGCACGTCTCTCCAGGCGACTCCAAATACATAAACAAGGTGCTTATTCAGGTCACAGCACCTGTGTGAATGGGCTCTAAAACTCTAAATTTAAAGCGGTAGTAAACTGCAGCCTTTTTAAAAAAGGAACAAACCTGCAAGACAATGGCATAATGCGTTAGTATGCATCGCATACATGAAATGCTTACCTTAGAACAGTGCAAGTTTAGGAAATATTCACTAAACAGAGATTTTCACTAAACAGTGCAAGTTTGGGAGGTATTCACTGTACTTACATGTAAGCCTTATTATAGGCTTACCTGTAGGTGTGCATTTAAAAAAAGACTTTACTTCCACTTTAATTATAAATATATTTATTTGGGTGACCTACCTCCAGCCCCGGATACTATGATTGACAAGTAAACTGTGAAACTGTAGTTAGACAATAGACATGATACTAATGTACCACAAAAAAAGTAGAATTCCAGCCAAAAATAACATAACCAGCTTTCTTTACAATATTTGCTATTAATCCTGAAATTTTTTCAACAGTACATTTTTTTTCTGCCACCATATGTCCTCAGTCTGATTGCCAGCATTATTTAACCCACTTCCTTTGAACCCAAGTTGCCCAGACATAGAACAGTCCATAAGCTTTGTTTTTTTTTTTTTTTGTTTTTTTATTGAGGGGATTGAACTTGGAAGGGAAATGGGAAATTATGGGATGCCCAGGAATATTCAGTGCAACTTGCTTGGGACTCCAGTATATACACTCCAGTCTTCTCTCCAGCACAAACTCTTGCTTGAAGTGGAGTTCCATTTAAAAGTGGAACTTCCCCTTTAAGCACTCCTCGCCCCCTTACATGCCTCATTTGGCATGTAATTTTTTTTGGGGGGGGAGTGGGTGCTTAGTTTTGAGTGGGACTTCCTGCTTCAGCCTACAGGCCGCCTAGGCGACTCCTCCTCTCCCCCTAGGCGGCCCCTCCCTCTCTGCAATCTTCTGGGACATGTGACATGTCCCAGAAGATTGCCTGTCCACTGGGAGAGTGCAGGGAGTGGAACAGGTAAGTGTCTGTTTATTAAAAGTCAGCAACTAAACTTTTTGTAGCTGATGACTTTTAATAAACAAAAAAGTCTGGAACTCCACTTTAAGACTTCTTATCCTTCATTCCCCCAGCACTTCACTTGCTGCATACCGTTACTCCACCAGCACTTCCCTTGCTGCAGACTGTTACTCCTCCAGACTAGCTAGCACCGCATGGTTAGGAAAAAAGAAAACCCGCCATTCCAGGTGAGATAAGGAAGCATAATGATCCAGCAGGTGCTCGCCTCGGCTCTCCTCCGCACACAATGAAATTAGAAGAAATAGCTGCACACCACTGAAGTTCAAAATCCACTTTTTTTGGACATCCCCAAAAATTACAGGCATCAGAATGCTGGCTAGATGCGTTTTGCACACTTCACGTGCACTTAGTCATTACCTAATTCAGCCAGGCCTCAATGAACTGCCTTTTGCGGGCAAGGACCTCGGGCCCCTGTGGTGTAGAAATGGTTAAGATGCTAACTGTCCTCTGTTCAGCTACCACTCCCAGATAGCTCTCTTCAGGCCCTGCCAGCCAGCCTGGCTGCAATGACCTCTTTCCACTGCCTTTCCCACAGTCCTCACTTTTGGTTCTGTACCCATCTCAAACTGCAATCTCCCAGTTCTCTCAGGTGTGTCTCCCCAGTCCTCCTGACTGTGCTCCACTCACCAGCCCTCCTGGCTGCAATCAATTGTACTCCCTGGAGTTACTTAGCAGTGTTCTCTCCCGCTGTCCTCTCCTTGCTCTTTCATGTGCTTCTCCTTCCAGGATCTCTTCACTCCTCCTGGATGCACCCGAGCCCTGACCCAGGGTCACCCCCCCTCCAGACTGTTGAGCTTTTTGTGGGCCCCGACAGCCTCCACACTGAAGGCTCCTAAAAATACCCCAGGCAGCTCCACCTCTCCTCTCCTCTCTTTCTATCACCTTCTAGAAAGAAGAAGGAGGTTACAGTGATGCTACCTGTAAATCATCAGCCCCGCCCTGAGCCACTGCCAGCCCTGAATGAAAACAAACAGGCCTAGCCAACTAGCTAGGCCTGCCTAAATTTTCCTACTCTCCAGAAAAATCTTCACTCTAGCACCTACAGTGCCTTAAGTATTCACCCCCTTGGCATTTTTTCATGTTTTGTTGCCTCACAACCTGGAATCAACATGGATTGTTTGAAGATTTGCATCATTTAATTTACAGAACATGCCCACAACTTTGAAGATTTTTTTTTATTGTGAAGAAAACAACAAATAGGACAAAATAACAGAAAAAGTCAATAACTATTCACCCCCCTAAAGTCAATACTTTGTAGAGCCACCTTTTGCACCTATCACAGCTCCAAGTCGCTTTTGATAAGTCTCTATGAACTTGCCACATCTTACCACTGGGATTTTTGCCCATTCCTCCCTGCAAACCTGCTCCAACTCCTTCAAGTTGGATGGTTTGCGCTTGTGAACAGCAATCTTTAAGTCTGATCACAGATTTTCTATTGAATTGAGGTCTGGGCTTTGACTAGGCCATTCCAACACATTTACATGTTTCCCCTTAAACCACTCAAGTGTTGCTTTAGCAGTGTGTTTGGGGTCATTGTCCTGCTGGAAGGTGAACCTCCGTCCTAGCCTCAAATTACACACAGAGTGGTACAGGTTTTGCTCAAGAATATCCCTGTATTTAGCACCATCCATCTTTCCCTCAACTCTGACCAGTTTCTCAGTTCCGATTGCTGAAAAACATCCCCACAGGATAATGCTGCCGCCACCTTGTTCTTTGGGTAATGTGATGTGTTGGGTTTGCGCCAGACATAGCGTTTTCTTTGATGGCAAAACAGTTAAATTTTAGCCTATCAGACCAGAGCACCTTCCTTCATACATTTTGGGAGTCTCCCACATGCCTTTTGGCACACTCAGAACATGCCATTTTGTTTTTTGCTAAAAGTAATGGCTTTCTTCTGGCCACTCTGCCATAAAGCCCAACTCTATGGAGCGTATGGCTTATTGTCATCCTATTTACAGATACTCCAGTCTCTGCTGTGGAACTCTGCAGCTCCTCCAGGGTTACCTTAGGTCTCTGTGCTGCCTCTCTGATTAATGCCCTCCTTGCTTTGGTGTGCGGCCATCTCTTGGCAGGTTTGCTGTTGTGCCATGTTCTTTCCATTTGGTTATGATATATTTGATAGTGCTCCTAGGGATCATCAGAGATTTCGATATTTTTTTATAACCTAATCCTGACTTGTAGTTCTCAATAACATTGTCCCTTACTTGTTTGGAGAGTTCCTTGTT
>NW_027362575.1:0-11579 GCF_042186555.1 Aquarana catesbeiana
GCGGTTCCAGAAAACTTAGAATTGCAAGACTGACCAGTGAGAAAATGCTACCCAGTGCCATGTGTTCAGAATGATTACTGGCAAAGCTCACTTTTAGACTTACTCTGCAGACATCAGCCTGATGTATGGACTGGTAACAATTTTTTAAGGCCAGTATATATTTATTCAGGATCAAATGGCTGGAACAGAAGGTGAGATCTGTCAGGCTGAGTGGTTGGCCTTGTTTGACCTATGCGGGGGTTCTCATTGCTGAAAGAGTCAATGGAGGGGTCTTACAAGAGCCACATATGCTGTGTTCATACAGTTGCATCTTCCACCTTAGGGCTTATCTGTCAAACTCAAAAGTCAGTAACGGCCCACAATAGGCTAATTATCATCACAGTTGGTTAAAATGGTCTCTTTTTGCAGGTGTATGACACCTGAGGGTATCCATGATTAAAAATAATACAACTTCCAGCTCTGTAACTAAATGAGAAGTCTGCTTCATAATAAGGGGACATTCCTTGTTTTGCTGACATGGGTCCCAGGGGACTCACCCTTTCACCACAGAGAGAGGGCGGACGAAGCAATGATCCTGAAAATTGGCACATCTGTATGATTTGCTTTTTTATTTTCTGCTTCGTGAACTTTTATTTGCAAATCCTCACCCTCCCCAACCTTTCCTCTTTATCCTACCCTCCTGGGACCCCCGATTCCCTGTACCCAGCCTCTGACTGGCCGTCCAGGTACTCTGCTGCCATGTATCATTTGGCGTCTGTCTATTCGGTGAATACAGATAACTGATGTCTCAGTTTGAACAGCAATCTCTTTCAGAAACTGCTGGGAAGGATAGAGTTAAAGGTGTTCTTTTCCTGTGCAGTTTCCCTGCAAATGAGAGGCAGTGAGAAGGAGCAATTCGGCTTGTGTGCATTCATCCTCCCCATCATGATCTGGGAGGAGGTAGAATATTCAGGGTCTTAGGAGAAGTGGGAGGCACTGGGGTATGGGAGGGGGGGGGGGGACATTGCTGAACACTGGGTGTACTGTTTCTGTTTCCTGCTGTTACTGGTTTGATTTATCCCTAATGAGTTCTGAGCACTTGAATGATCACAGCTCTCCAAGGAGTCTGGCCCATAATGCAGCATCCTGAGGCTGGCAGACACCTCCCTAAAACCGGCTGCTTGCACTCTCTTCCTTACATGCAGCGCCTACTGCTGGTCTAGCACACACATGGCAAGTGCTTGCTGTTTTTTCCACAGTAGGAGCTATTACTGTATAAACACGACTCCTACTATTTCACCACCACAAACCGATAGATCGTCTGCTTTTTAGACGCAGACATTACATAGGCACAACTCTTTTGCTAACCATATGGTTGGCAGTTTGTGGCAGCTTTCCAACACTTTCAATCTCCCATTTTCAAGCAAGCAAATGATGCCGGTGAAAAAAAAAGGAACGTTTTCAATTGAATTCCACTCCAACGTTGATTGGTTTCTCAAAACCAGGAACAAAATCTAACCCATGGGTGACAGACTGCTGTGATTGTTCGATCTAATGACAGATTTTTTAATGGAACACTTCCAAAATTGCCATAAAATTGTAAAGTGTATGGCCAACATCACTTCTATGATCCCATAAACAAATTTGGTCTTATGTTATAACCAGCGTTTTGCTGGGATACAGCAGACCTCAGGGCAGTACATGTAGACTGGTGGAGGTGAGATGAGAATACTGCTTGATTGTTGAAAGAACAGGATCTGTCTTCAGATAAGAGAGAGAATGTCCTTCGCTACGCAACATATTGAAGATATTCACAGTGTCCTCTCTGGCATGCAAAGAACTTAAGAGTATCCCATATGATCCCAATCACTCCGTTTTCTTTGTGTCCTGTTCATCCATGTACCCACATAAAGCCCTGAGGAAGGGGAGTTTTGAGCCCCTGGATTGTGTTGACTATCTACTTTTTTTTTTAAGGTAAAATTTTATTGATTTTATCAACATAGAACAAATAAACATGGCGACAAGCAGTTCAATGTAGAGCAGCAAATAACATCAGGTCAACATCAAAAGAAGGATATACTCAACTGCTAAGTAATCGAATAGAGTCACAAGTCAAATCATATGTCAATATCCCCGGAGACAAAAGTGAGCCATCCAGACCAAATGTTGTGACAACCTCTAGATGAATAGGTCATGTTATACATAGGTAAAGACATATTAATTGATTTAATCCAAAATTGAAGAGTGGAAGGTGAAGAATCTTTCAATTTAAGTGCATTAACAGTATCTGAAGCAGTGTTTTCTGTGAGCCACTCATCTCCTCCTTAGCAAAATCGTTCAACAGGCATCTGCTGGAGTGCAGATATTCGGAGGTGCTGGTTTTTCCCCCAAGAAGCAAAGAATAGCTGACCAAAAAAGACCCAACTCTGGGACATGCCCAAATTATATAAAAAAAAAATCCCCCCCATCCTGATGGCAGTGTGGGGATTCCGAAGAATCCAATTTCCCCATTTAAAAATAATCTACTTGGCGTATTGTAAATTCTATGAACATATTTTAGTTTAATTAATTTGCCCCTTACTGATTTGAGTTTCAACTATATCTGTCCACATCTCTTCAATCCAGGAAGGAATATCAGCTTGCCATTGCCTAGAGATTCTCTCCATCTTAATGGACGAGGAAGAACGCAACACTAAGTAATATCTGGAGACTAGCTTAGAGTGATCATCTTCGATCAGGAGAGCCCTCAATTTTGACGGTTGTAAAGATACATCTTTCAGCCCAAACTGCGCCACTACTGCAAGGCGTAGCTGTATATAAGGAAACAAAAAAGTATTGGAAATACTTTCGTACGTTGTTAATAAACCTTTTACCTGGACGTATTCAATTGTTGTGGCGTTGTACTTTGAAAACCCTATAGATTTTTCCAGGGGCCTTGTGCAATATGCAATTTTGAAAAATGAATGACCAGCCTCCAATAGTCTTACCCTTGTATCACTAAATCTCTTTTTGTCACCTAGGAGTCCAGTTTTCCTACACCACACACATCTACTTATATCACAACTAGAGAATAGAAAATCTGTCACACACTTCACACTCAGAAAATACAAGAAACGTTGTGAGGTCAAGTTGACAGGCCTGCAATTGTCAGATTTCATGTGACCTCTGACCTCCTGCTTGCCTCATTATTGGCAGATACCATATTTATAGCTCAACAGATTCCTTTGAATACAATGTCATCCAGCAGGGCATTTTTGTGATGTATTGCCAGCACTCTAATATAAGTGATCTCCACTCCCTATATCATTCTTACTTTCCAATGATTCACTTTTAAGTTGTGATGGTATCCAGTGTTTGCAGCCCTCCAGTATGCACTCTTCTTCCAGTATGGTGTTTATGAGATTCAGTTGTGGAGATGTGTGCTGTGGTGCTATGGTTTAGCTCCTAGCGCTGGCTTTACACTTTGCAACTTTGTTGGCTTTTAACCTTAGGAAGAAGCAGACAGTCACGCAAAAACAGCTTTGGGCTATGGAAACAAGTGTCAGAGAATCAGCAGCTGGTCAGACTGAAATGGAGCCTGTGCCAATAAGCAGACAACTATTTTAAGTTTGTAGGTGATCTTTTTATCTTTTTTTGAGAAATGGCAGCACTAAGGTCAGTTTTCTAGGTTCACTTTAAAAAGTAATTATCATATTTCCATATTAAATTAAAATAGTTATTTCCTGGTTTCTATGCCTAGGCAAATGAGAAGTCTTTAGTAGGGGGAGAAGCGCTTTCTCAGCTAAGCACACCCTCCTGCTTGCATGCCTGAGCTAAAGACAGGTGGATTGCAGGAACTAAATGCTACATGAATCATCTGCCCTTACTCAAGATGGCCACAACCACAAATGATAGGGGGTGTTTTTCAAAGTGATTGAACAAAATAAAGCATGGAGACATGGATGGATGGCTGAGTTTGTTTTGAATATTAAAAATTAATTTAATAGCATTTTTGGTTTGTGGTGCTCAGATCAGGTGTAGCTCCACTTTAAGCTGGGATATCATGAGGATCTATAATATTTTGATGGGGCATTGGTCTTTGATTCCCCCTTTGGAAACTACTACTAAAGAGTCCAAAATGTGCAAATATCCACCTGCCATGCAAATCTTCACCTTCAAATCACCAGCTGACTTTTCTGAAAATTGATTCATCAAGATTTCAGACTTAGCTCTGGCCCTCTATCCTTCCTATAGGTTTTGTCATGAGATGAGCAGACTTGTTGGCTGATAGCAATACACAGACTGCTATATCGCTGGATCCACTCATCGTTTTGGTGCTCAATGAAGGGAACCTCTGCTTAGGTATTACTATTTCATATGCTCAGTTTGCAGTTCCCAGGTTTGTAACAAGTTTATAGTAATATATTTTCAGCTTTTTTAAAAAATTAGGAGTATTTCTATATGAATATGGATGTTAATAGTTGAACTGGTTGTAAAGGCACAAGGTTTTTTCCTTCATGCATTCTATACAGCAGACCTCCCCTAATACATACCAGAGACCCCTCTCGATCCAGCGATGTCCACGAGAGCCTTGCTTCTCCAGGGACTCGCATTCCTGATTGGCTTTTGGCAACAGCGGGAGCCATTGGCTCCTGCTGCTGTCAATCACAGCCAGTGAAACAATCAGGAGACAGAGGGGTGTTGCAGAGCCGCAGCTCCATGTGACAATGCACACACAGAGCCGCAGCTTGGGAGCGCACCTGCTTGGGTGTCCCCACAGCAAGCTGCTTGCTGTAGGGGCACCCAGCAGGAGGGAGGAGCCATGAGCACCAGTGGGGGACCCGAGAAGAGGAGATTCTGGGCTGCTCTGTGCAAAACCACTGCACAGAGCAGGTAAGTATAATATGTTTGTTATTTAAAAAAAAAACAAAAAAAACAAGACTTTAATATCACTTTAATGTATGTTATCTTAAAAGGCCTTTAACCAGTTCCTGACCGGCGCACGGCGATGTGTGTCGGCAGAATGGCACGGGTGGGCAAATGGGCGTACCTGTACGTCCCTTTAAAATTTGCCGCCGTGCCATCGTGTGCCCGCCGCCGGCCGGGACCTCCGTGAGTCGGGTCGCGGGTCCCGCGGACTCGATGGCCATGGGGATACCCGCGATCGCCTCATGGAGAGGAGGAACGGGGAGCTGCTAATGTAAACAAGCATCTCCTCGTTCTTTCTCCCTCTATCCATTAATTTTCTGCACCCACAGGAACTTTTATTTTTATTTTTTTTTTATTTTTTGAATATATGGACTTGATTCAATTGTTTTGATCACTGAATTCCTTATTCACTATTTCTGCATGCGATTTATGTTTTTTCAATTACTGTATATTTTTTACTATTTTGTTCACATTTAATTGTCAAGGAATACTTTGATTACGTTTAATTGTCATTAAGGTGGTTGTATTCATTATGATCACGTTCATTTACTAGCAGCGCAGCCTATTATCTGTACAGTTAGTAAGGTGGGGGTTGTCTCGCATTTAAGGTTGCAGCAGCATTTTATGGTTATTTTGTATTTCTTCTTCTTTTTTTTTTGTTTGCTTTGTTCTTTCACTGAACACATGTGTGGAATATTTTCACTTAAGGGATAGCGCAGTATTTTACTTTATGGTTTTACATCTCCTCGTTCTGCCTAGTGACAGTGTCACTGATCTCTGCTCCCTGTGATCAGGACAGTAATAAGGAGAGCTGGCAAAACTGTGATCCTTGAAGTGTCATTTATTGGTACATCAGAGTGACAATAAAACAATAAACTGACGCGTTTCAGCAATAGTCTTAGTGGTAGCTGCCAAAACGTGTCAGCTTTTTTGTTTTATAGTCACTATTGTACCCATAAACGACACTTCAAGGATCACATTTTTGCCGGCTCTCCTTATTACTGTTGCATTGGAGTGTGTTGGGACACATCGAGCCTTGGCACCTGTGAGTGGATCTGGTGTATGGATTGAGTTGTCCCTGCAGAGAACGCTGTTACCTTTTTTCTTTCCCTGTGATCGGGAGCAGAGATCAGTGACGTGTCACATGTAGCCACGCCCCCCCACAGTTAGAATCACTCCCCAGGACATACTTAACCCTTACACTGCCCCCTAGTGGTTAACCCCTTCACTGCCAGTGTCATTTACACAGGAATCAGTGCATTTGTATAGCACTAATTGCAATATAAATGACAATGGTCCCATAAATGTGACAAAAATATCCGATGTGTCCGCCATAATATCGCAGTCACGATAAAAATCGCTGATCGCCACCATTACTAGTAAAAAAAAGACATATTAATAAAAATGCCATAAAACTATCCCATATTTTGTAAACGCAATAACTTCTGTGCAAACCAATCAATAAACGCTTATTGCAATTTTTTTTTTTACCAAAAATATGTAGAAGAATACGTATCGGCCTAAACTGAGGGAAAAAAATTTTTTTTATATATTCCACAGGGGTAATCACATACCACCAAAAGAAAGCTATATTTGTGGGAAAAAATGGACGTCATTTTTTTTTGGGAGCCACTTCGCACAACCGCGCAATTGTCAGTTAAAGCAACACAGTGCCAAATCGCAAAAAGTGCTCTGGTCTTTAGCCAGCAAAATGGCCCGGGGCTTAAGTGGTTAATATTGATATCTGTATGTGAATAGGTTTAGTAGAGTAAGTAAGAGCTAGAACCTCTCTCTGTCACCTTCTTGTTGTCATCCGTATGCCTATTGCAGATTTTACCTTATGTCTTGTCCACTGAAATATTGTCACTGAGACAGTAAAGCCAGGTTAGTTTGTACTTCTCTCTGTTCAACAGAAGCTGGTCTAATGACTGACTTCTGTCGAACAGTCCTGCTGGTAAACCAGCATTCAATAAGTGCTTGAAGCCAATGGCTGCAACTCTGATCTGTGTATTCTGATGGGGAGAGGTCCCTGCTGTCTGAATACAATATCACAGTGGGGGAGATCTGTGGTGTTCTATGATGTCACATCCTTTTTCACTTGTAAACCAACTGCAGAGGCTATTGGCAGTCGAACAGAGCTCAAGCCAGACCAAGTATGTTCCTTGCTGGACCTTTGTCTTAACACCACCTATTTAAAATGGAATTACACTGCATCTAAGCACCACAAACCAAAAAACGCTGTTTAACCTCCCTAGCGGTAATCCCAAGTGTGGCTCGGGGGGGAATTTTCATTACCAAAAGCGGTAACCCCGAGCCACGCTCGGGATTGCATCGCAGGATCCAGGCAAAGTTACTTACCCTGTCCCCAGGATCCTGCGATGTCACCCCACTGTGTGTGCGAGCCGTCCTTCGCTTGATCTATCACAGTGCCAGGCTCCGTTTCCTGCGAGCGTCGCAACGCACGGGGACGGAGCCCGGTGCCAAATTCAAAAAGTAAAAAACGCAGAACACATATAGTACACTGTAATCTTACAGATTACATTACTGTATCAAATTATTTCACCTCCCCTTTGTCCCTAATGCTTTGTCCAGTGCCCTGCATGTAGTTTTATATTATATATACTGTTCTTTCTGCCTGGAAACTTGAGAACTAGGCATGAACTCAAACATCAGGACAACATTTGTTTGCCAAATAGCGAACAATTTGGGGTGTTCGCGCCAAATTCGAAAGCCTAAAAGTCTATGGGAGAAATCAAAAGTGCTCATTTTAAAGGCTTGTATGCATGGTATTGTCAAAAAAAGTGTTTGGGGACCCGGGTCCTGCCCCAGGGGACATGTATCA
Source organism: Aquarana catesbeiana (assembly GCF_042186555.1). Classification (NCBI taxonomy): domain Eukaryota; kingdom Metazoa; phylum Chordata; class Amphibia; order Anura; family Ranidae; genus Aquarana; species Aquarana catesbeiana. The sequence goes on from NW_027362575.1 coordinate 7,730, forward strand.
ATGCAAAAAAAAGTTTTAAAACGGCTGTTTTTTCGGGAGCAGTGATTTTAATAATGCTTAAAGTGAAACAATAAAAGTGAAATAGCTCCCCCCCCTGTTTGAAATGGTAACGGGTACATTGTACCCGTACCATTTTGCAAAAAAAGTGTCAAAATGTTAAAAAAACACAAGACACACCTTGGGACAAAGTCCTTTATTAAAAAATAAAAATATCCCACAAAGTCCATTCATTTTCTTCTATGGCTCCGCCGACAGACCGAAAAATAAAATAAAAAAGATCCGCCTCCATGGGAGGCACACGCCTTATGACGCTTCAGTGCGATGACAGTTCTTTTATAACTGAGGGCAGCGCCACACGGTGACGTACCCGGGTGACCCTGTCCCCCTCTGACGCACGGGGACCACCCAATGGCTTCTCGTGGCGTCAGAGGGGGCGGGGTCACCCAGGTACGTCGGTACGTCGGCGGAGCCATAGACGAAGATGAATGGACTTCGTGGGACATTTTTATTTTTTTGTTTTTTCAATAAAGGACTTGTCCCAAGGTGTGTCTTGTGGTTTTTTAACATTTTGACACTATTTTTGTGAAATGGTACGGGTACAATGTACCCGTTACCATTTCAAACAGGGGGGGGCCGGGGTCTGGGGGTCCCCTTGTTAACCTCCCTGACGGTATTCCTGAGTGTGGCTCAGGGTTAAATTTCAGTCCCATTAGCGGCAACCCCGAGCCACACTCGGGATTACATTGCAGGATCCTGGTGTGGTGTTACCTTGTCCCCAGGATCCTGCGATGTCCCCCGCTGTGTCTGAGGGCTCTGTCTCCTCCGAAGCCTCTCCGTGCCAGGCTCCGTTCACAGCGAGCATCGCGACGCACGGGGGCGGAGCCTGGCGGCAAATTCAAAAAAATGTACAAACCATAACACATACAGTACTGTAATCTGTAAGATTACAGTACTGTATGAAATTATTTCACATCCCTTTTATCCCCAGTGCTTTCTCCAGTGCCCTGCATGCAGTTTTATGTTATATATACTGTTCTTTCTGCCTGGAAACTGGAGATTGTCCATAGCAACCAAAAAGTGTCCCTTTATGTCAAAAGTGGCTTTAGACCAGCTAGAAAACAGCGATAGTAAATTAGAACACTTGCAGAATTGAGCGATAGTGAATCGTGGGGAAATTTATTTTATTATTATTATATTATTATTTTTTTTAATTATTTATATTTATTTATTATATTATATTTTATGTTTTTGTGTTTCAAACTTCATCATACCCGGGATATCTACTAGACTCTTGTTTGGACAGATTTAAGTGTGTTATTGTTAAGAATTACAGGCCTACAATATAAAACGCCAAATTTCCATGCAAAATAATTGTACCGCTTTCAGCATCTAAAATCCGAAATAATCATACCGCCAGGGAGGTTAAAGGGGGCTTCCAGATTCCGACAAGCCCCCCGCCCGCAGACCCCCCCAACCACCGAGCAAGGGTTGTGGGGATGAGGCCCTTGTCCCCATCAACATGGGGACAAGGTGCTTTGGGGGGCTACCCCAAAGCACCCTCCCCATGTTGAGGGCATGTGGCCTGGTACGGTTCAGGGGGGGTGCTCTCTCGTCCCCCCCTCTTTTCCTGCGGCCTGCCAGGTTGCGTGCTCGGATAAGGGTCTGGTATGGATTTTTGGGGGGACCCCAATGCCATTTTTTTTTTTATTTTGGCACGGGGTTCCCCTTAAAATCCATACCAGACCTGAAGGGTCTGGTATGGATTTTGAGGGGGACCCCTACGCCATTAAAAAAAAAAATTGGCGCAGGGTTCCCATTAATATCCATACCAGACCTGAAGGGCCTGGTAATGGACGGGGGGATCCCATGCCGTTTTTTTCAATGACTTTTATCTGTATTGCCGAGACCTGACAATTCATTACAGCCGCAAGTATTTTTAAATGACTTTTTTTCCTTTAGAAATGTCATTTTGTGCAGGGACTAATCACGGGAAAAATGCGCCACTTTACAGGCATACTATAGACACCCTCCAGGTACGAAATTTAAAGGAATATTTCACTTTTATTGTTTCACTTTAAGCATTATTAAAATCACTGCTCCCGAAAAAAAGTAAATTTTTAAAACTTTTTTTTTGCATTGATACATGTCCCCTGGGGCAGGACCCAGGTCCCCAAACACTTTTTATGACAATAACTTGCATATTAACTCCTAAAATTAGCACTTTTGATTTTTCACGTTAGTATCCCGTAGACTTTAACACATTTTTTGCCTGTTCGCATGTTCTGCTGTGAACCGAACCGGGGGGGTGTTCGACTCATCCCTAATAGCAACCAAAAAGTGTCCCTTTACGTCAAAAGCGGTTTTAGACCAGCGATAATAAATTAGAATCACTTGCAGAATTGAGTGATAGTGATTTGTGGGGAAATTCGTCATCAAACACTGAAAGTAATGACAGCAACAATTCTTCAACGGAGCAAATTTCTTTTTGATTTGATTACATTATTGAATAAATTGTATTATTGTTATATTATTATTTGTTATAATTATTTATAGTTATTTATTATATTATAATTTATGATTTCATTATCATACCCAGGATGTACTAGACTCTTGTTTTAAAAGATTTAAGTGTGTTATTCCTAAGAATTACAGGCCTACAATATAAAATGCCAAATTTCCATGCGAAACATTGTACCGCTTTGAGCATCAAAAATCTGACACAATCATACCGCCAGGGGCGTTAATCATTTTTAATATTCAGAGCAAACTCCCCCATCCATCCATTTCTCCATGTTTTATTTTGCTAAGAAATCTGTTTGAAAAATCCCCCCCTAGCATTTCAGGCCATGGCCGTCTTGAGTAAGGGCAGATGATTCATATAGCATTTACTTCCTGAAATTCGTCTGCCCAGGTGTTCCGTCAGATTAGGCGACCCGTCAGAATGTGTAACAGAAGTGACGTTCCGTCGCCCCCATCTTGCAACATCCAGCACTGCTCCTCAGTAACGATACACAAGAAGGGGGCAAGCTGACATCTTGTTACTCCCACCAGAGTTTTGCACTTCACAGTTATTTTTAACAGGAAACGGAGCATATATGGTGAAATACAGTATTTGGAAATCCATCAGACTGTTTACATGTTAAATTATAAAAGCAGCGCTGTTCTGTCACATTAGCAAACCTGTGAGGTCAGAAGGTTTGCCGCTGCTTTTAAAATTCAACATCTAAACAGTCCGTTGGATTTTTAAATACTGTATTTCACCTTATAAGCCATGTTTCCTGTTAAAAATAACTGTGGGATGCAAAAGAAACAAAGGAAAAGAATGGGACTTTAAATGAGGCTTATTGCTGCAAAAATGAGTGTATGGAGTGAATATATGATAAAACCTTTATTGTATCAAAAGCAATTCCTTGGTCTAAAAATTCATGATAATGTTTTCAAAACATACATAACCATATACAAAGGCTGACATTTTGGTAAAAATATACCATGAACACATACGCTGTATACAATGATGATGCATAATTATACTTTTATTTATAACTGAGTACATGCTGTATAAAAGCCGAACTGCCTTGGCATCACATGAATAGAAAAACTCTACGCGTTTCGTGAATCACGTTCACTCATCAGGAGTATGGATGCAAAAATTCATTCACTGCAAGTACAGAAAAATCATATATATATAAATATAATAAACTCTTCGTAAAAATGAGGGAGGGAAAAGTTTCTGAACAATACAAAAAAGTTCCCTTGGGGAGTATTTAGAAATTCTAATGCTTACAGATCAGCCCAAGAACTAAACTGGCTCATGTGAGGATGAAGGGAGTGGAAGAGGGGGTCCCCATCA
>NW_027362576.1:0-11408 GCF_042186555.1 Aquarana catesbeiana
TGCCCCGAGCTACATCACCAATCTTGTCTCCAAATATCACCCAAATCATCCTCTCCGCTCTTCTCAAGACCTCCTACTCTCAAGCTCTCTCGTCTCCTCCTCCCATGCTCGTCTCCAGGATTTCTCCAGAGCCTCTCCCATCCTCTGGAACTCGCTACCTCCACTGGTCACTATCCCCTACTCTTGCTACCTTCAGTCGATCCCTGAAAACTCATCTCTTCAGGGAAGCCTATCATGTCTCCAACTAATCTCCTACCACTTCCATCAGCTCATTCCCCACAGTTACAACCTTTTGTACAACCTGCCCCACCCTATTAGATTGTAAGCTCTTCTGAGCAGGGCCCTCTTCATCCTCTTGTATTTTATTGTATTGTAACTGTATTGTCTCCTTTTATATTGTAAAGCGCTGCGTAAACTGTTGGCGCTATATAAATCCTGTATAATAATAATAATACTTTAGCACACTAGCGCTTGCTATTTTTACAGTACTTGTATTATAAATATATATGTAAAAAGGTATATACCTCATCTGTGTCAGTACAAATGATGCCGTTGCCCGTATAACCCTCTGGACAGGGTCCACACTGGAAACCACTCTCTGTTTCGGTGCATCTCACCCCTTGGAAACAGGATGTTGCGGCACATCGAGGTTTAGGAGGCGTAGTAGGTTTTGGCTTAGGAGGTGGTGTTGGAAGAGGGTAGTCTGGAGTTAAGCCTGAATTAGAAAAATTATTTTAGTTAAAAGCAAAAAATAAATATGTTTAGAACTTCAAAACATTTATAATTTTTAGGCCTCATGCCCACGGACGTTTTTACAGCCACTTTTTTGAGCGTTTTTTGCAGCTTAAAAACGCCTCTCCATGTTAGCCTATGGCCTCATGCCTACCATGGCGTTTTTGAGCTGTAAGTGGCATAGGCGTTTTTAAGCTCCAAACAAAACCCAGGACCAGTGCGTTCTGAGGCTCCAGCGCTAGAGCTGAAAAAACGCCAGACACCGGTAAAAGGTGTTAAAAGCGATATAACAGGGCTTAACGCTGTATACACAGCGTTATGCACCGTCCCGCGTTTCTCTGTCTCTATTCAAAACCAATGGTTCCCTATGGGAGCCCACTGATTTGAATAGAAGTCTCAACAGAAGTCGGATCAAGATGATCCGACTTGCGTTGCGACTTGTGTGCTGAGATTCTTGAAGGGGAACCCCAACAAAATTTTGGGTGAGGTTCCCCCCAAGATCCATACCAGACCCTTATCCGAGCACGCAGCCCGGCAGGTCAGGAAAGGGGGGGGCAACGAGCGAGCACCCCCCCTCCTGGATCATACCAGGCCACATGCTCTCAACACGGGGGGTGGGTGCTTTGGAGCAGAGGGGGGCCCTTACCCCCCCACCTCAAAGCACCTTGTCCCCATGTTGATGAGGACAAGGGCCTCTTCCCGACAATCCTTGCCCGGTGGTTGTCAGGGTCTGCGGGCGGGGACTTATCGTGATCTGAAAGCCCCCTTTAGCAAGGGCCCCCCCCAGATCATGGCCCCCCACCATAGGTGAATGAGTATGGGGTACATCATACCCCTACCCATTCACCTAAATAAAAAAAGTGTCAAAAATAAACACACTACACGGGTTTTTAAAGTATTTTATTAAAGCAGCGCTGGCTCTTCTCCTCTCTCTCCGCTATCTTCTGCTCTTTTGCTGGGTCTTTTGCTCTTTTGCTGGGTCTTCTCCCCTCTCTGGTCCTTCTCCGCTATCTTCTGCTCTTTTGCTGGGTTTTTCTGGGTCTTCTCCCCTCTCTGGTCCTTCTTCGCTATCTTCTGCTCTTTTGCTGGGTCTTCTCCCTCTGTTCTTCTTCCGATGTTGACTCGACGCGATTTTCCGGTGTAATGCTGGGTCCACCATGTGCAATGACTTATATTGGCATGGGGCGGGGCCACCCGATGACATAGTTAGAGAACACGATACTTTAAAAACCGGTGTAGTGTGTTTATTTTTGACACTTTTTTTATTTAGGTGAATGGGTAGGCGTACGATGTTTCCCATACTCATTCACCTAGGGTGGGGGGCCGTGATCTGGGGGGCCCCTTGTTAAAGGGGGCTTCCAGATTACGATAAGTCCTCGCCCGCAGACCCCGACGACCCCGGGCAAGGGTTGTTGGAAAGAGGCCCTTGCCCTCATCAACATGGGGACAAGGTGCTTTAGGGTGGGGGGGCGCAGGGGCCCCTCTCTGCCTCAAAGCACACACCCCCCATGTTGAGGGCATGTGGCCTGGTATGGTCCAGGAAGGGGGGGGCGCTCGCTTGCCCCCCCCCTTTCCTGACCTGCCGGGCTGCGTGCTTTGATAAGGGTCTGGTATGGATCTTGGGGGGAACCTCACGCAAAATTTTGTCGGGGTTCCCCTTCAAGATTTTCAGCACACACTGACTTCTGGTGAGACTTCTATTAAAATCAATGGGCTCCCATAGGGAACCATTGATTTTGAATAGAGACAGAGAAACGCGACTGAAAACTAGCGTGGTTAAACGGGTATTGATGCCAATGCAAAATGCGAAAAAAAATCGTGTTTTTAACGCCGCTTTTTTCCTGGCGTCGGTACTAGCTTTGCAGCTTGTTTTTTAAAACATCCGTGGGCATGTAGCCTAATTAAATTTTTAGAGGATTTTTGAAGGCTATTTTATTGATTCTATTATTTTAAAGTGTTCTTTTTTGTTTTTTCTACATTATGAATCTGGGCCAATGAACGTTATGGCCTCTTTCACACTGCTCTGCTGCATTGGGGTGCGTTACAGCCAACTAACATTTTATTAGAATTTTATCTATTAAAGTACATTGGGTTCATAGCTCGGTACAGCACTGCACTGCCAATCATGGGCTGGACTGAAGTTTAACTCACCCAGTTATGATAATCATCTGTTACCGGTGCATTAAAATCACACTTTAGCTACTTTTTTTTGCTAAGGGACGCCTGGTTCTATCCAGTCAGAGTCTCGCCTTTTCTGTAGCCAAATGTGAAATAAATAACACCTAGACTAGGACACAAAGTCACAGCTTTGAGCATTAGTAACCATTGCATTTCATCCTGTCCCTGGTTTCTTTGGAGAGCTTGCTGTTTGATAACAATAGAAGATGATGACATTGGTGCAAATTTAGCAACAGTACAGTTTTTATTTCATTGGGCAAAGTTAATTGAGATACAGTGCTTTGAAAAAGATTTCATACCCCTTGAAATTTTCCACATTTTGTCATGTTACAACCAAAAATCGAAATGTATTTTATTGGGATTTTATTTGATAGACCAACACAAAGTGGCACATAATTGTGAGTTAGAAGGAAAATGATAAATGGTTTTCAAATTTTGTTTTACAAATAAATATGTGAAAAGTATGGCGTGCATTTTTATTTAGCCCCCTTTACTCTGATACCGCTAACTAAAATCTAGTGGAACCAATTGCCTCCAGAAGTCACCTAATTAGTAAATAGAGTCCACCTGTGTGTAATATAATCTCAGTATAAATACAGCTGCTCTGTGAAGCCCTCAGAGGTTTGTTAGAGAACCTTAGTGAACAAACAGAAAAGTCCAGACCTAAATCCAATTGAGAATCTGTGGCAAGACTTGAAAATTGCTGTTCATAGACACTCTCCATCCAGTCTGACAGAGCTTGAACTATATTGCAAAGAAGAATGGTCAAAAATGTCACTCTCTAGATGTGCAAAGCTGGTAGAGACATACCCAAAAAGATTTGCAGCTGTAATTGCAGCAAAAGGTGGTTCTACAAAGTATTGATTCAGGGTGGGTGAATACAAAAGCACGCCACACTTTTCACATATTTATTTGTAAAATATATTGAAAACCATTTATCATTTTCCTTCCACTTCACAATTATGTGCCACTTTGTGTTGGTCTATCACATAAAATCCCAATAAAACACATTTACGTTTTTTGTTACATTGTAACATGACAAAATGTGGAAAATTTCAAGGGGTATGAATACTTTTTCACGACACTGTAGGTGCTTTCAAGAAGTGTGACAAAACCAAACTATTTAAAATGATATGAAATAAAGGGTGGTTGACCAATTCAAAAACTTTTTATTGACCTTTTATAAAACATTCAATATTTTTGGAAAGTAATCAAGGGTCAATGGATTTCTAAGTTACATACTATATGTACAATACAAAAATAGATAAAATAATTTCAAAATGAAATACCAAACTATTCATTAATAACTCATACAATAAATACACAGGTACAGACTGGCGATCTAGATACTCTGTTAAGTCACAGAATCATTGGGTTTTGTGGTCTGCTCATTCTCTTTCAGCCCTTCCAGAAAAAAAATCTAAACTGGCTATAGCTATTACATATCCTGCTCTTGGTCCCAAATACCTTACTAAGTCTGCTGCTGTGCCAGTTCATAAACTTTTATGCTTCATTGGCCTTAGGACAACATAGTTAGTCACATAAGTGTGGGCTGTGGCTGCATATTTTACATGACGAGCATTTTTATTCACAGTTTGCCAATATAAATAAATATTTTAACAATTCTATGATTGTTGACTATCCTAAGTAGCTAATCTATAGGTAATGATAAATGCAGTATTAAAAAAGCAATCACAAAAAAGTCCAACAGGAGAGGGGGTAGAGGACTAAAAGTCCCAGCAAGCACCAAGAGGATTCCATGTGACAATCGCACAATTCAAGGAAGATAATGGTGACAGACCCTCCACCTTCAGAGCAATCGCTTCACTCACCTTAAGGACTGGACCACTGAATTAACAGATGGTCAAATAGGCAGGTCCCTTCATAGGGTAAATGATCTAGGCAAAGACAGGAACTCCAGTAGATTCCCCGGAATATACAAAAGGTGAAGCAAAATCAACTCTAAGTGCTCACTGTGGATCAGTTACAAAGAAGCACCGCTGACAAAGTTCTCTGGACGTAACGCGTACGGGGGAGGAGCTACGCGCTGATGTCACCCGCTGCTAACCCGCATCTTACACACCACTCAGCCATCTGTGATGTAAATGTTGTTTTTTAAACAGCTGTTTGTGAGTAACCATTTTTAAAATAAAGCTGCTTTGTAACTGATCCACAGTGAGCACTAAAGCCTCGTACACAAAATCGGTGACAGGCTGTTGGCGGAAATTCCGACTCTTTGTATGCACCATCGGACAATTGTTGTTGGACTTTCCACGGACAAATGTTCGATGGCAGGCTTTAAAATTTTCTGTGGACAAATGTCTGTTGTCGGATTTTCCAATCATGTGTAAACAAATTAGTCGGACAAAAGTCCAAAGTACAAACACGCATGCTCGGAAGCAAGGACGAGCCAGAGGCGGTCGGTCTTGTAAACTAGCGTTCGGAATGGAGAATTGACATTCATGACGCGGCAAATTGTGAAATCTCCAAATGCAGCGCACATTCTCTTCTTCTTTAATGGGATAACAATGAAGCTGCTTTGCTGGTGATACTGATGGAGTTCTGCCAAACGTATTTTAAAAGGCTTTTATTTTCTATTGATATCAAGAATAAAATTATTATGCTTTTTTTTTTTTTTTTTTTTTGGGCAAGTTACCACAACACCATTATCCTGTAGTTTTTAAGATCAAAGATACAACTATGTTGGTGTTCCTTGTCAATTTTACATTGTATTTTTTAAATGTAACTGCCTACTCCCAAACTGTAATTTGAAGTAAAACACACAGCCAAGTATTATTCCCCACAATTTTTTTTATTGTGCATTAAAAAAAGAAAACAAATACAATTGCTATCTGCCAATAGAACTTAACCAAAAAGTGCATTCTATGCATCCAAAAATATAGAAAATATACCAAATCAAATCATTATTCAACCAAAAAATAAAAAAAAAGCCTCATGCATGTGTCCTGCTTCTTAATATAGGGGGTCAACAATGCCAAGAGTTGATGAAAGCAGGGGTCCGTCATCTGGAGATAATTCCAAAAATCATCTGGATTATTCTACTGGAGCTCCCGCAGCAAAGGCATATGACATAATTGGTCATCATTATTAAAGCAACCAATTTTTGGTCCAAGAAATCCTCCTCCTTCTGTTCTTGGACTGGACTTGGGTCAAAGCAATAACTCCAAGGCCAATAATAAATAACAGCCATGTTGCGGAATCCTCCGATTCCGCAACATGGCTGGTTGACGAACGGCCGTTCAGAAACTAACTGAAAAGCATGAAATGAAAAGCGTGAACTGAAAAGCGCTAAATGAAAAGCGCGAAATGAAAAGCGCAAATCAACACTCACCATATTCGACTAACACAAAATTAGCAGAAGGAGCCCAAAGGTTGGCACCAAAGAGTTGAAAAACCACGTAGTACGTTACTACGTTCGTGTTTGGTGACCGACAATTCTTTACCGTTTGTATGCAAGACAAATTCCAGGCACACACCTTCGGACAAAAGTCAGAGGTTTTGTCTGCGGAAAATCTGATCGTGCGTACGAGGCTTTAGAGTTATTTTTAGTCACGTGGAATCCTCTTGGTGCTTGCTGGGACTTTTAGTCCTCTTCCCCTCTCTTGTTGGAATTTTTTGTGATTGCTTTTTTAATACTGCATTTATCATTGCATTTTAATTTACTCATTCTTGCGCTGCACCTTACCTTATGCATTTTACTTTGATTATGTGATGATCTTTTTGTGCTAGCTGCATTCGTTTTTAGATTATTTAGGAATTATTTTTTGCGCTGATTGCATTATTTGTATTTAATCTATAGGTAATGGAATGCAGAAGAAATGGGGAAAGATCTCCACAAAAATGGGTGTAACTTGTTGCCTCTGAAGCAACAAATGGATTTTCAGGAGAAGGAAACTAAGATCAAGTATTACATTACAATGTATGTACAGAATTCAAGAAACATTACAGGGATTTTATCTGTCTAGAGCCACTAAATCTTAAAGAGGTATTCAACCCAAAAGAAAGCATTATATTTCAGCTTACCAAATACAAGATATAAAATCAGTGCATATAGTTGGAAATACCAATACAATTCACACAGTAATTGTGATGTGATGTTGTCTGTACGGTCAACGTTTAGCCAAATTAGTGGCAAAACATTGACCGTACAGACAACATCACATCACAATTACTGTATGAATTGTATTGATTTTTCCAACCATGTGCACCGATTTTATATCTTTTATTTTCAAATGAAGTATTTTCCCCCTTCTTGCTTTGGGGTTAATTTCCCCTAAAAAAAATCTTTAAAAATTTGTTTGATAAAATTTTGTTATTTTACTCAGTATGTCTCCTCTCTGTGGCTGCTATAGTCTGTTTTTGTAAGATATTAGGGATTCCCCCGTTATTGAGTAAAGGGTATTACTAAGTTATCTCAAGTCCTGGTTTGAATTATTGATCCATGCAGGCATGGGGCTTGTTCTTGCTACATTTGTGTTAAAGGGGTTGTATAGGTTTGTTTGTTTTTTTTTTAAATAACAAACATGTCATACTTACCTCCACTGTGCAGTTCGTTTTGAACAGAGTGGCCCCGATCCTCGTCTTCTGATGTCCCTCGGCAGCTGTCTCGGCTCCTCCCCGCAAGAGCTAACCCCTCTCTGGGAAGAGCTCTCCCAAGGGGGTTAGCTTGCAGGCACGCTCCCGTGGGATACAGTCGGCGGCCATAGCCGCCGAGTGTATCGCTCGGCCCCGCCCCCGGTGCGCTGCGGAGATTCGGGGCTCAGGTAAATAAAACGTGGGCTCGGGGGGCCGGAGAGTGCAAGGTGTTTTTTCACCTTAATGCATAGGATGTATTGAGGTGAAAAAACATGAAGCTTTACAACCCCTTTAATTTTGACCCACATTCCAGCTCAAAAAAAAAAAAAAGAAGAATGATGCACCACGATAGGCAGAATTAAATACACAAATACATCGGAAAAAGTGTTGTAAAGGTGACGCCTGTTAGTGGCTATTAAAAAATATAAATATAAAATAAAAAAATAGTAAAAACTTTTTTTACATGTATTATGAAAGGTGTCTTTTTAGAATTTCTTAAAAAGAAGATTTAAAGCTCCAAAAGTTAGCATAATTTAAATATTTTTTTAGCCACTAACAGTTATCTTTTTGAAAACATGTATTTCTGCTTTTTCAACCCACATTCTGCAAACATGGTTGCTTTTGTATCTGCCTGAACCCAGCTCTTGAATCTGTCTTGGTTTCTGGTACAGTGATATTGATAAGTGTCATGATAGGCAGTGGCGACCGGTGGTATTATTTTGGGGGGGGGGGGGGGGGGACGGCCAGCCAACCCCCCCCAGGTCGGTTCGGGTCACCCGGCCGCAACACTTACCCCGGGCTTCCCTCCGTGCGACCGGCTTCCCCTGCGTCTTCTCTCCTCGCGTCTCCTTCCGGTGGCCAGCGTAGCTTCTCCACAGGCTTCCCTCCGGGCGACCGGCTTCCCCTGCGTCTTCTCTCTTCGTGTCTCCTCCCGGTGACCAGCGTAGCTTCTCAGGCTTCCCTCCGGGTGACAGACTAGCTTTCCCTGCATCTCCTCTCCTTGTGTCTCTTCCCTCCTCCTCCCCGTGGCCAGCGTAGCTTCTCCTTTAGGCCAATCGGGAAACGGGGATCAGACCTGCTTCCTGATTGACTGGGAGGAGATTTAGTGTGACAATAGCAAATATTCATTCTCTAGTGTCACACAACTGGGTGGGCTTCTCTGCGCCCTGAGTCCACCCTATTTTGAAGCCTATTAGAGCCTCTGGCTCTAATCACATGCTTAAAAAAACACCCCCCCCATTGGAATCCATGCATTTGGTGCTCTGCGTGTAGATTAGGGGCCGGACGCATGGATAGGGGGTCAGCGTCCGTGCGCTCCTTATGGACGGGCCGCCACTGATGATAGATACAGAACATATAACACAAGGTAGGGTTAGCACATGAGAAAACAATTATTGTATATATTTTTTAGACCATGGATAGTATATGATATGAAAAATGATCAGAATTGTTTTCAAAGCACTAACCACAAGCTTGGCATTCTGAGACAGTGTTCCTCAAAAACATGGTTTCCTTCACCTAGGGAAGACAAAGAAATAAAAATGTTTAGAGTAATATTACCCAGAGAAAACAAGCAACAGAAAATCAACCAATGCAGGAAATTTATATTGAACTGAAAAACTGCCCTTGTGTCTGTAGTACTTACAGACACCCAGGACAATTATTCTGCACAGCAAGCTCTTGAACTGATAGGTAAGAATACCTTTCTTTATAGCTATTGCGCCTATCAGCACGGACCTCCTCTTGCAGTTTCTATGGAAATAAACTTCCATGCTCTGCTGGTTATGGAGCAGTCTGGACAGATTTTGGCAAAAGAGTAGCTTATCATGCCTACAAATCTGTCTCCTATAGTCAATGATCAGTCTAGTTATATTTTACAGACTTTTCTCTGAGAGACGTTTGTTTATCGATCAGAGAATGGCCAGACTGAAAGCATCCGAAGAGCCACATATTTTTTTTTGCAGTTCTGCACCCACTAATATATACAGTAACCATAAAGCTTAATTGACAAGGTAATGAAAAACTTAAATTGATCGTAAAGGGGTAAATTATATATATTTTAAATAACAAACATGTTATACTTACCTGCTCTGGCAATAGTTTTGCCCACAGCAGCCCTGATCCTCCTCTTCTGGGGTCCTTCACCTGCACTCTTGCCCCCCCCCCCACCACCACCACCAAGGGCACTCATGTGTGCTCGCTTCCAAACTGGCTCTGTGTGTCTATAGGCACACACAGAGTGTGGCTCGGCCCTGTCTCACTGGTTGTGATTGACAGCAGCGGAAGCCAATGGCTCCCTCTGCTGCATCTGAGCCAATAAGGAGGGAGAGAGCCATGCACAGTGCTGTTTTGGGATCGGGTTTAGGTAAGTGTAAAGGGGGGGGGGGGGGGGGGGGGGCTGTGTGCAGAAGGTTATTTACCTTAATGCAGTGAAGGCATTAAGGTAAAAAATAAATAAATTAATTAAAAACCACTTTAAATCTGTTTTGCTCCTAGGCTCCTAGACTACAACTAGTTTTGAAGGTCTTCACCAACCACGTGAATGCTATAAATGTTCATCTTTTTGTGAGCTGATTTTCATACATATTTTGATATTATCATCTGCTAAGTTACACATTTATAAACTATCAACAGTAAAGTCAGAAATGAATATTATTGAATGTTCCACTCACCTGTTGTCTCATGACATCTCTGAGTTCCCCCAGTAGTTGGTTCAGCTGTGAAATTTGCCCTAAAAGCTGCCTGCTGACATCACCTGCAAATAAAAATAATTATCATGGAAAACGCAGTTCGTAACATAATAGACTTAAGAACATCTACAACTGATCCGACAATTTTTGGGAGATACTGAGGTTAAATCCAGGGGAAGAATGAGGATATTTGCCAGCACCCCATGGTTCATAAAGTAGCGTCCAAACATGCCTGACGAAGGGGTCCTGCGTGACTCTGAAAAGTTGCACTACCTATTTTGTGATGTGATCGTGCTACAATAAAAATCGTTTTGACGCTACTTAAAGATTCATGGTGTGCTGGCAAATATCCGCATTGTGGCTTTCTGCAGCTGGTGGTTGCTGCAGCACCCAAAACTCTAGAGCTTTATCCAGGAACGTGTGCGATGGGAATATGGAGTATTATATATAAATCCAGGGGAGGACTGGGCTGTGAGGCACAAATGCATTTTCTCCTGAGAAATATAGTGGTGAATCCGCGCAATGGGAATAAGTAAATGGAAATAAAGTAACCAAATAGTATGTAAGGACTGCTGCCTCCACAAAAGCAATCCCCACCGAAGTGGGGAAAACCAAAGTGAATGAGGAGTTGATGTGTGGGTGTGGTGCTGTCCTCATAAGAGTGTACAAAATATATATAAAAATAAATAAAAAAATATAAATAAAATTCGATCTTCTAAAGTGATGAACCACTGAGACCAGTTATATATCATACACATAAACGTATACCATAGCCAAATGAAAAGTGATCCACTCTATATATTGGGGGGGGGGGGGGGGGAGGAGAGAGGGGGGAGGAAAAGGAAGGGGGGGAAGTGGGGAAAGGCAAGGGTAAACTCGGGAGTGGTATAATACAATAGAATGCAAATGAAGAACTTTGTGAAGTGCATATATTAAAGTGACTTGTGCTCCATGCAACAATATAATGTCAGGCAAATATGGTTGGCTTATTAGAGTAAACAGTGACTTGTGCTCAGTACAGCGTTGGTGATTTTAAACAGTCCTTATGAATTTCTTGACATTTGGGGTAAGCAAGTGTACCCAAAACAACATCTGCTGCTTGAATTTCTATGGTGCCCCGGGTGGTTGTGTCTCTAAGAGCCCTTTCACACTGGGGCGGGGGCGGCGTCGGCGGTAAAACGCCGCTATTATTAGCAGCGTTGTACCGTCGGT
>NW_027362577.1:0-11226 GCF_042186555.1 Aquarana catesbeiana
AAAGCGCCCTGTCCCGACGAGCTCGCGCGCAGAAGCGTGAGTAGTACGTGAGTAGCGCCCGCATATGAAAACGGTGGTCAAACCACACATGTCAGGTATCCCCGCGACCGGTAGAGCGAGAGCAATAATTCTAGCCCTAGACCTCCTCTGTAACGCTAAACATGCAATCTGTAGAATTTTTTAAACGTCGCCTATGGAGATTTTTAAGGGTAAAAGTTTGACGCCATTCCACGAGCGGTCGCAATTTTGAAGCGTGACATGATGGGTATCAATTTACTTGGCGTAACATTATATTTCACAATATAAAAAAAAAAAAAAAAAAAAAAAAAAAAAAAAAAAAAATTGGGCTAACTTTACTGTTGTCTTATTTTATTCAAAAAAGTGAATTTTTCCAAAAAAAGCGCTTAGAAGACCGCTGCGCAAATACGGTGCAAAAAAAAGTATTGCAATGACCGCTATTTTATTCTCTAGGGTGTTAGAACCCCCAAACATTATATATTGTTTTTTTTCTAAGTAATTTTCTAGCAAAAAAACCTGTTTTAAACATGTAAACACCTAAAATCCAAAACGAGGCTGGTCTTTAAGTGGTTAACAGGGGCACAGACAGCAATAAAAACTGACAGGTGTTCTCATCTCTATTCACTCTGTCAAAAAACAAAAAAAAAAAAAAAAAGTTTTGCCTTTAGTTATACTTTAACATGCAACCAAGTCCATGACGATTTCTCAGAGTAAGAGGGCAAAATAGTTTCAAAAACTTAAAAAAAAAATGCTATTTTAGCATCAATGCAGTGTTTTACCTTATCAAATCCAGAATCCACATAGATCTTGCTTTGTGTTGCAAGGGGGCAAGGTTCTGTTACTGTGCGAGCAAACATCTTAAATATAGACCAGTCTAAAAAGACAAAAATGATATGCTTGAACCATCACTATTATATAGTAAAAGTAGGAGGAGCACTGAAGTTGTATGGATGCACCAATGACATTCAGGCTATCATCTCTATATATTAGACATGGCACAAAAAGGCATGTGTACTTTACAGCTAGGAAGTGCTATAGAACAGATTTATGTACCGCTTAACCATTTTTACCCCCTTCATGACCAGACCATTTTTTTTTTTTTTTTTTCTATTCGGCACTGCGCTACTTTAACCGCCGATTGTGCAGTTATGCAACATTGTACCCAAATAAAATTATCATCACTTTTTTCTTCACAAATAGAGCTTTTTTTGGTGGTATTTGATCAGCACTGGGTCTTTATTTTATATATATATATATATAAAAAATAAAAAATTGTAATAAATTCTCTTCTACTTTCAGTTATAAAAAATATATAATAATAATAAAATGTCTTCATAAATTACAAGGCCAAAATATATTGTGCTACATGTCTTTGCAATTTTCAGTGGGACTGTGCTAGTGTGGTGGGCAATCTGGAGCTAGCTGATGCTGGCTTGGAGGTACACTGACATCAATAGTGACACTAATAGTGTTCAGTGCTAATATTATACACGGTCACTGTACTAATGACAATGGCTGGGAAGGGGTTAACACCTAGCAGCAACCAAAGGGTTAACTGTGTGCCTAACAACGTGTAATGTGTGCTGCTTTTACTTTTCTGCTTAAACAGCCAGATTGCTAGTCCCCCCACAGTGTAACTACGGCCAAAAACAATCACCCAGGCATTGATTCATGCCAATCTGGAAGTGGTCCTGCTAGATAAAGTATGCAAATTTAAGAAACTTTGGCAACCCTGGGTAACACACTACGTTCCCCTTGGCATTGATGACACCCTATTGTTTTAATGACTCCTCTTACCTGAACCTTGACTTGTCATCGCTTTCCTAACCTCCCCTAGTGGTACCCTTACCCACCTTCCTACCCTTGCTTTCTCTTATTCCATTTATTTGTTCCCTTGTCTGCCTTCTCACATCTTTCAGTCTGCTGTCATCTCTTATCTCCCTCCCGCAGCCCTCTTATGCCCGGTTTGGGCCTCTAACTTGAAATGCCCCCATTACGCCCGCTTTGACAATCTCATACTGCAGTCTCACAGTTCTCTTAGGCGTTTTGGTCCTCCCCTTTCCAGCACCAAACTACAGCCTCCCTATTTGAATAAGTAGGACTTAGGAGACCTTCATGTGTTTACTTCTATCAACCCCCCCCCTCTTTTTTTTATTTATTCATTTTGTTTTTGTGGTTACGCTACATAGGTCTATTATTACAGCTTACAACTGCACTCACTTGTGGAGGATAGTCCTCCCCACCTAAATGTTGCTTATTTAAGGATTCTGCATTAGCAAGGCTAATCAGCCAACTTCAGCCAAAATCATTGGCTGAAATCAGCTACCAAACCCATGCTGTGCCCAATCACAGCATGGGTCGGCAGGGGCCGTGTGCATGAACCTGAAAGAAAGTTCAACTACTGTGAGCGGGTGGGAAGAAGTTACAATAATAAATTTTTTTCCACTTATGCAAGAAAAGGTTACATTTTAAATGCTTGCTGCCCCAAGCATTTTAGGGTAGATTTACTAAAAACGCGAACACTCAGTATCTGATGCAGCTGTGCAGGGTAGCCAATCAGCTTCTAACTTTAGCTTGTTCAATTAAGCTTTGGCAAAAAAAAAAAAAAAATCTGGAAGCCGATTGGTTTTAATGTAGAAGTGAGCCCGATTTTTCACTCTCCAGCTTTTAACCACTTCCCGCTGGGAAGCAAACGATTCCCTGCAAAGTAAAAGCCCTTAAGCTACTTTCACATTGAGGTGCTTTACAGGCGCTACAGGGCTAAAAATAGCGCCATGTATAGCACCTGTAAATCGCCTCTCCTGTGTCTCCAGTGTGAAAGCCCTAGTGCTTTCACATTGGAGCAGTGCGCTTGCAGGACGGTACAAAAAGTCCTGCAAGCCGCATCTTTGGAGAGCTGTAGGAGCAGTGTATTCACCGCTCCTAAAGCGCCCCTTCCCATTGAAAACAATGGGGTAGCGCCACTAAACCGCCGGCATAGCGCCGCTAAAACTATGGTAAAGCGGCACTAAATATAGCACCGCTTTACCGCCGACGCCACAACGTCCCAATCTGAAAGTAGCCTTATAGCGGCTATTTAGCTGCTTGAACGCTTTTACAGGTGGTGGGAGGGGACGTGAGACAAACCGCAGACGGTTTACCATAGAGCTGACCGTGGACTAGACGGTCCCCTCAGAGGCCGGAAGCGACTCCATGACATCACTTCCAGCTCCGGCAGATGTAAACACTGCCTTTTTTTTTTCTAGGAAGCTTGAGATAGTTTGGTTCTTTTTTTTATTTATCTCAGGCTTTTCCCACACATGTGAGGTATAACGAACGTTAGAGCGAGAGCAATAATTCTAGTGCAAGACCTCCTCTGTAACTCTAAGCTGATAACTTGTAAACATTTTTAAAGCGTCGCCTATGGAGATTTTTAAGTATTAAAATTTGGTGCCATTTCACGAGTGTGCGCAATTTTAAAGTGTGACATGTTAGGCATCTATTTACTCGGCGTAACATCTTTCACATTATACAAAAAAAAAAAAATTGTGCTAACTTTAGTGTTTTGTTTAAATTCATAAAAGTGTTTCTTTTCCCCAAAAAAATTGCGTTTAGGAAAAAAGAAAAAAAAAAAAAAAAAAAAAAAAAAAAAAAAAAGGAAGAAGATTTTTGCATGTATGAGAGAAATGTCAGAATTCGCCCGGATGGCAGGATAATCCACACAGGGTAGGTTTTCTTCTTACAGGTAAAAAAACATTTTCTACAAGT
This sequence comes from Aquarana catesbeiana, assembly GCF_042186555.1. Lineage (NCBI taxonomy): Eukaryota > Metazoa > Chordata > Amphibia > Anura > Ranidae > Aquarana > Aquarana catesbeiana. The sequence continues at coordinate 3,766 of NW_027362577.1, forward strand.
AAAGAAAAATACCTATTGACCCTTCCAGAAGATCGGTATCCTTGTAACTTTGTGCATTGAACTGAAACCAGCTTGCTCGGCTATCTTTTGTGAACTGCAGAACACCTCTCCATATATTATGAAAATGAGGAAAAAAAGGCAAGGGAAGGGGGGCGTGTCTACAGTCCAAATAAGGATAACAGCCTCAGGTGACAACACTGCTCCTCTATTAGGTACAGTTCAGTGAGTGTTGTCACCCTAGGACAGGAAGTGCATTAGTGGCAGATCACCAGGGAAAAGAAACCTGAAAGACTAGAACCAAAATGGTCACTGCCTTGGGAGGCGGCCATGTTGTTGGTTAGTATAGGATGGACTAACAATGTCGATTCATTATATGGTGTACCGTACTGTATACGCTGCCAGTGTTCTGTGAAAACAGGCAACTCATCGAAATCTCCAATTATTGCTGCTGAACAGTCACCGGAAGTGACGTGGTTGGAAATTTTGGCGAGTTGGAGTTTTTGTCAGAACACCAAAGAATATGATAAATAAATGTATTTTCATATAAACAAGAAATGGAACAGCCAATATTCAAAACATACCTCTTTTCCCCTGTCCGTTGGTATACATATCAAAAACTACTGTTAAGGATTGGCGCAGCTCCCAGGAAACTTCTGAACAATCTGGTTCCTGAAATACCATAAGATCATATGGCTTTATGTGATAATGATTAAAAGAATTAGACCAACAAAAATAGATATTTCTGCTGTTAGATGGCAATCAGGATCCTCACTCAAGGTTTTTATTCTCTCGTGTCTGTAATATCACCTTATTAGAGATTATTGAAGAGCTGCTTATTACGCGCCAATCTCCATCCAGATCAATAAAGACACTCTACACATGTGGGGATAGAAATTGAGACAGAGCCTCCAATAGTGTAAAAACACTTTATGGTAATCGGTTTATTAACCACTTCCCAAACAACCGCCTCAGTTATACTGCGGAAGGTTGGCTCCCCTGCGCGAGCCGTCGTAGCTATACGTTGACTCGCGGGGGTCGGGATAACGGCACGTGCGTGCTGCACAGCGGGTTGCCGATGCTCGTGGCCAACGGTCGTGATGACCACCAGCCACGAGTGATTGTGGGCAGGAGAGACAACAGGGATGAGTGTGTGTAAACACACACTTCCCTGTTCTGACAGGAGTGACAGATCGTGTGTTCCTATTAGCTAGGAACCACGATCCGTCACTTCCTCTAGTCAGTCCCATCCCCCTTCAGTTAGAATCACCTCCCAGGGAACACAGTTAACCCCTCGAGTGCCCTCTAGTGTTAACCCCTTCACTGCCATTTTTACAGTAATCAATGCAATTTTATAGCATTGAACGCTGTGTTAATGCCAATGGTCCCAAAAATGTGTCAAAATTGTCCGATGTGTCCGCCATAATGTCGCAGTCATGATAAAAATCGCAGATTGCGGCCATTAGAAAAAAAAAAAAAAAATTATATATACCGTATATACTCGAGTATAAGTCGTTCCGAGTATAAGTCGAGGCCCCTAATTTACCACAAAAAACTGGGAAAAACGTATTGACCCGAGTATAAGACGAGGGTGAGAAATGCAGAGGGTCAATAATGCCCATCTGCAGCTGCATGCCTCCCTGTGTCCTGTGCAGCCTACCTGTACCCTGTACATGTGTGTCCTGTACATGTGTGTCCTGTGTGCATGTGCAGCCTACCTGTGTCCTGTGTAGCCTCCCTGTGGCGATCTCCATCCTCCCTGTGGCGATCTCCATCCTCAGACGGCGGCCGGCGTGTGATGATACTGTTCGGCGGCCATTCCACAGTTCAAAAGCCGCGCCTCCTCCTCGTCTGTGATAGGCTGACCGCTGACTGCCTATCACGGATATTCTCTCATTCTCATACCACAGACGAGGATGAGAGAATGTCCGTGATAGGCTGTACACTGACAGCTGTTCAGCTTATCACAGAAGAGCAGGAGGCGCGGCTTTTGAAAGCTGGAATAGCCTCCGAGTATTATCATCACACGCCGGCCGCCGTCTGCCTGCATGGCACGCCGATCATGCAGACAGACGGCGGTGACTCGAGTATAAGTCGAAGGGAAACTTTCAGCCCAAAAAAAAAAAAAAGGGCTGAAAAATTCGACTTATACGTGTGTGTGTGTGTGTGTGTGTGTGTGTGTGTGTGTGTGTGTGTGTGTGTGTATGTATATATATATATTTATATATATATATATATATATTTATATATATATATATATATATATATATATATATATATATATATATATATATATATATATATATATATATATATATATATATATATATATATATATATATATATATATATATATATCCCCTATTTTGTAGACGCTATAACTTTTGTGCAAACCAATCAATATACGCTTATTGCGATTTTTTTTTTTACCAAAAATGTGTAGAATACATATCGGCCTAAACGGAGGAAAATTATTTTTTTTATATATATTTTTGGGGGATATTTATTATAGCAAAAAGTAAAAAAATAATGCGTTTTTTTCAAAATTGTCGCTCTGTTTTTGTTTATAGTGCAAAAAATAAACGTAGAGGCGATCAAACACCACCAAAAGAAAGCTCTAGTTGTGGGAAAAAAAAAAAAAAAAAGCACGTCAATTTTGTTTGGGTGCAACGTCGCACAACTGTCAGTTAAAGCGACGCAGTGCCGAATCGCAAAAAGTGCTCTGGTCAGGAAGGGGATAAATCCTTCCGGGCTGAAGTGGTTAAAGTAATACACTTACATCATAACAGATTCAAAAATCGCCTTGTTAAAATTCCAAACATGGCAGGTGACTCACTGCTGCGATGTGCTAATAATTCCATCATACACGTGGAGTCACCATCTCAGCTTCAGCATGTAGCTACGCCCCCGACGCGTTTTGTCACTTCTGACTTCCTCACAGCGGCTCTTCAATAATATCTAATAAGGCGAGATTTGCCAGACACGAGAGTGAAAGGCAACAGCATCTGGTGAGCTTTATTCTTAAGGGAGTGGAATCGGCACACATCACTTTGGTGAAGAATTTTGGTGGATCAACGAGATTTTGTTTATTGGACTGTATTACCATATTGATTTGCATATGTTGGGAGCATATATATTGTTTGGATATGCCATATAGACACTTTTTATTATGTATGGGTGTTTTATGTTGATCATTTCACGCTGCTAATAGAAGATTTTTTAGATTAATTAGTGCGTGACTGTGGAATTATTGGTCTCTTATTTACATTAACAGGCATTTCACCTCATTTGCATGTTTATTAAATATTAAGAAGCAGCACAAACAATTATTTTTTAAATAGTGCAGTGAACACACATATTACATTTTTGGTTTGGGTTTAAATACCACTTTAAAAAAAAAAATACATGACACTAAAAGCTCACCTCATGCCGTTACTAATGAATTTGTAAAACCATAAAACTAAAACCATCAATTTAGTGGCTTCTTAGTGCCCATTCACACCACAAAAACATCCTCCAGGAGATTAAGGTCTATTTTTTTTTTTTTTTCACTGCACTAGGGTCTGCTGCGTTTTTTTTTTTTAATCCATTTTTGATGCTTTTTAACATGTTCCACTACCGATATGTGCAGGAAAAAAAAAACAAAAACCAGCATGTTGTACTTTTTTTTCCCCCCAAAGAACTGAGAAGCACTGGAACTCACTGCACTGGTGTGAACTATGCAATTGGAAACCATATAACCTTACTTTCCATGCTTTGTTGATGCAGAAAAAAAGAAAAGCACTGCATGTGGTGTGAATGAGCCCTTAAAACACATTACATTCAAGGGATGTCTCTGGTGAATTGTCACAGTAGCCAGTGTGCTTATGTCAGCTCTCAATGGAGCTTCCAAAACCTGAACAGGCGGGTGTCACAACTGATCACATGTGCAGCAGAGGCCAAGATGGCGCTGTCTTAGGCTGGAAATGACAGAAGGGTCAGCTTGGAGTACATAAAACATCTTACCCTACAAATTGGCCTGATGTGTACTGACTGGGAGTGGTAGCTGCTGTAATACAGACGTTCTGCCTCCAATAGGGAGGCCAGGCCCACCTGTGTAGATAAAAGGAGAAATGAAAAGATGGTCTTAGATCAAACTACAAAGAACAATAGTAAGATTGACACAGTACCTTGGAGCCACAAGGCAGCAGCTTCTTCCATGGGGTGAGATTCTCTGTGCATACTATTTCCCTGGGTAGAGTGGCGTAACGCAGCAGGTGGTGATCGGTCACTGTAGGGAATAACAAAATTGTATCAACAATCCAACTAACACTATAATATATATATATATATATATATATATATATATATATATACATATACATATACATACAGTGGGGATGGAAAATATTCAGACCCCCTTTTTTCACTCTTTGTTATATTGCAGCCATTTGCAAAAATCATTTAAGTTCATTTTTTTTTTTCCTCATCAATGTACACACAGCACCCCATATTGACAGAAAAACACAGAATTTTTGAAATTTTTGCAGATTTATTAAGAAAGAAAAAAAACTAAAATATCACATGGTCCTAAGTATTCAGACCCTTTGCTGTGACACTCATATATTTAACTCAGGTGCTGTCAATTTCTTCTGATAATCCTTGAGATGGTTCTACACCTTCATTTGAGTCCAGCGGTGTTTGATTATACCAATTGGACTTGATTAGGAAAGCCACACACCAGTCTATATAAGACCTTACAGCTCACAGTGCATGTCAGAGCAAATGAGGATTATGAGGTCAAAGGAACTGCCTGAACAGCTCAGAGACAGAATTGTGGCAAGGCAAATTGTGTATTTGCAAATGTGTGCAACTAAACCCCTGTTTTTAAACACATACTGTTAAACTGGTTAATTCGGTTGGTCGCAGGCTGGTTGGTAAGTTGAGCTTGGAAATTCTTTGGTTTTGACACTTTCTTCACCAGGCTTCAGTCCCTGGCTTTGCCATACTAACTGTGGGCAGCCGGCTGTGCATTCGCGAACTGCATTGCGCTGTTTGATTGGTGCCACAGCTTTCTGAGACCTGTGACACATCCCGGAAGGCTGCAGGGGAAGAAGGGGGGGGGCCTAACTTCTGTTCAGATCGCCAGGGCAATCTGACCAGAAGTGGGGGAGCGGGTACCTGTCAAAACCAGGTATCCACTCAAACCCCACCCTAAAAATGATGTCACAATTGTTGAGGAAGAGCGGAACTTCTTCTTTTGGGTGAAGTTCTGCTTTAACTTATTATTGACACCCGCTGCAGACTGTAAATGGAGTGCGTTTTGAATGCGGTGTAAACCGTACAGGAATGCACAGCCCACTCCTGTGCGATGCCTCTGCAAGCATGGTGTGAAATGGCCCTAAAACATGGTGGAATGTAGCCAACTAGAAGGCATCTTGTTGTGTCCGTTTCTGTGTTAATCGTCAAACTGATTCATGTGCCCTTTATTGTGCAATCACAGCTCTTTAACACCAGTTTGGATGTGCATTATTGATGAATTTTAAAATGTGCTGTGTTTTTAACAGGGAGCAGGCACAGGTTTTACATGTGAAATGTGCGTTGCATGCATTTTACATACACGGATTGTATATGTTGCTTCTATGTAATGCATGTTTTTTTTTTGTTTTTTAAAAAACACTTGACAATTGGGCCGGCCATAGACAAAGTGACTTTCCTTCATGCAAGCACGGGTTGCAAAAAGAAAACCACTCAATTTCCCCATCAACACAGACAGTGCTGATGTGGGAATCCCTCACACGGAGCCATTGTGTTCTCCTGACAGGGGAACAGGGGAAGCCGTCCCCGCTGGGAAAACAGTGATTATTGCTAGGGGCTATAACAGCTGCTGGCAATAACTGCATGTAAAATCCAGAAGGCTGGTTATACCCAAGTTGATCAACTTGGTACATTCAGCCTGCCCATACATGGTTTGAATCTCAGCCAGTTCCTTCTGAACTGGCTGAGATTTGAACTGTCTATGACTGGCTTTAGGCTGCTAGCAATATTTTAAACAAACCACACTGCATCAAAGCATGGAAAGGAGGATGGTTTCATTCAGTACCCAACTCATCGTGTATAAAAATGCAGCGGTGTGAATACACCCAAGGGCAAGGATGAGCTCTGGCGTGTTCGCACACTCCACGTGCAGAGCCTGCCAGGAAGTTGGCACTGCGCTAATCACAGGCAGTGAGACATTTCCCGATCTCTGCAGCTGCGCAGATGTCTCACTGCCTGTGATTAGCGCAGAGCAGTGCCGACTTCCTGGCGGGCTCTGCACGTGGAGTGTGCGAACACGCCGAGCTCATCCTTACCCAAGGGACTCAGACCTATCCAGTTCATTGCGGTGTGTTAAAACAAAATGATCAGCAATCTGACCTGATTACTGATCATTTTGCTTTATATTGGTAGATTCCCTTTGTCCTTGGCATCTGGTGTGGCATATCCCTTTGGAATGAGGCTTTGTGCCCCTTGTGGGGAGCCTGAGTTGGGCACACTGCTCCCCATTCCCTTGGACTTCTGGTGTCTCATGGCGGCAACTCTCCTTGTTTTTAAAACAATGCGGCCATTTAGGCTATGAAAGTATATCCATATGGTTAGTAAATACCTGTATAATGAAAGTACGCTATATCAAAAATGTTTGTGATAGTTTCTAATTGTATTCCCTCCCCCCAATTTTACCACTGTAGAAATTGGGTTAAAGAGGACGGAGCCGAGTCCTAGTTTCTGTGTTAACAGACAAAGCAGCAGGACACGGGAATGCGCACACATGGGTGTCCTGTAGGAGTGTGCTTCTCAGATGGAACACTAGAAAAGGGGAGGAGCCAGGAGCGCTGCGGAGGGACCCCAGAAGAGGAAGATCGGGGCCACTCTGTGCAAAACCAACTGCACAGCGGAGGTAAGCATGACATTTTGTTTTTTTTTTTTTAAAACAGAGGAACCTTTACAACCCCTTTATCTATAAACCAGCCACCCCTATAGAAGAGGAATTACGCAATCTCTCGAAATGCATTGGGTACCACTCTGATTTTGGTTGTACCATTGACAGAGAACTGTCGTTTATCTTTTGTAATCATTATGTATTTACTGTAACCGCATCAGTTTATGTTTTAATTCTGCACGGCAATTTTTAATATTTCCAAACAATAAAATGTTATACCTTTTTAATTCTCAATCCTATTTCCTTGGAGTCTATGCCTTATAAAGTCCTATTGGAAGGTTTTTTCTGTAAATTAGTCTGTGCAGTGTGTTGTGATGCATTAACAATTCATTCATTGTGATTCTTTGGGTGTACTCTTAGGTGTCATTCAAAATGAATAGCACCAAAATGCACTGCAGTGCTGTGTTACGATTAGGAGTGTTAATCCAAAATATAAGTCTGACTAGGCTCTAGGGAGCTCTCGCATGGATTTTAGGCTAAGTCTGTATAGCAGGCTTCAACTACTG
>NW_027362578.1:0-11075 GCF_042186555.1 Aquarana catesbeiana
ATGCAGAGGGCGTGACATCATAACATCGTGCCAAGCCTCCAAAAGTTCATAGAGACATCCGGGGGTCATCTGGCCTGCCAGATTCTCTATGGTCAACTTCCAGAATGGACCAATTCCTTTTCCCTCTCGTCAATTGTACAGGCGAGCCGGGAGAAGCACCGGAGGGTGGCGGGAGGGAAGTCCCCTCCCTCTGCCTGTAAGAATGATCAAGCAGCTGAACAGCCAATATGATTGTTCTTACAGTGCAGGGAATCACCGCCACTAAAAGAAGATATCTGAATGATGCCTGTGGGTGTGAGCTTCTTTGGGGGGACAAGCCAACCTAAGGTTAGCTGAAGACAGCCATACTTAATCGCCTGTTGGAGAATCAATTCCCCCCTCCTCTTCTTGTCAAAAATCCTCTTGTTAACTACCTGTGCCTTGGTCACTGCTTCTTGCAGCAACCTACTATTGCGATTGAGGAAATCAACAGTGGTCTGGACCACTGGAACTGCAGATTCTTGAACAAAGTCAGGTAAGAAGGATGAATGGAAAGCGTAGTTGGCAAAGAATAGAGACTGACCAGTAGCCGAGTGGCTGGCATTATTGTAGGCAAATTCTGCCAATGGTAGTAGCGATACCCAATCCTCCTGGACGAATGTGGTCAAGCATTGGATATATTGCTTGTGCGTCTGGTTGGTCCTCTCTATTTACCCATTGGTTTGAGGATGTTAAGAATAAAACATAGACAGTTCAATTCTTAGGACTTTGCACAGCACCTTCTAGAAACGAGAGGTAAATTAGACCTCTCTATCAGAAACAATATTCGTGGGGACCCCATAAAGCCTTATAATCTCTTTAATGAAGACTTGGGCAATTTCCATAGCAGAAGGCATATTTTTTAGTGGCAGAAAATGGGCCATTTTAGACAAGGGATTAAACAAAAATAGCTGACCATCCTTCTGATAGGAGAAGCGCCACTATTAGGTCCATAGAAATCATTCTCCATGGCCTGTCAGGAATTGGTAATGGTCTGAGAAGACCCCAGACTTTGCTTCTAGTAGTCTTGCTCCGGGTACAAATGGCACATGTATTTACGTGTTCTTTACAATTCTTCTCCAAGTCTGGCTACCAAGACATGCTTTGCAGTAGGTCTTGTGGATTCTGAAATGGCCTGCATGGGGGCGATCATAACAAAGCCCTAAAACAGTTACTCAAATACTCTCTGAGACAAAAACGTTATCTCTCATCCACAGCAACCCTTCCCTGGGCACCAATGTGACCCCATAGAAAAGGGAATATTTACCGAAGCCTGCTTTATTCAGGACAGAAGATCAGTTTGCAAAAGTATGAAGTAACCTTCAGACAATATTTCCTTTGGCTCATCGAACATGTCGGAAAGTGCATCTGGCTTGATGTTCTTTGAACCAGGCTGATAGGTGATGTGGAATTTAAACCTTAAAAAGAATACCACCCATCGCACTTAATGCGGTTTCAGATGTTTGGCTGCCCTCAGATATTGGAGATTATTATGGTCAGTGTAAATGAGTATGGGATGTTCTGTCCCTTCTAGCAGGTACTTCCATTCTTCAAGAGCAACATTGATGGCAAATAGCTCTCGAATCCTTACTTCATAATTTCTTTCAGCTGGGGAGAGCTTGCGTGAAAAGAAGGCTACCAGATGCATTGAGACACTGGCGTTTAGAAATAACTGCCCCCACTGCAGTTTCTGAAGCATCCACCTTGAGTATGTAAGGCAGGGCAGGGTCTTGGTCTGGATAGGGGAGGATGTAAAAAGTTCCTTCAAGGTTACAAAGAGAGCCTGTGCCTCAGGAGTCCAGCAGAATCGAATATTCTGTTTCGTCAATTGTGTAATAGGGGAGATAATGGCAAAGAATTCCTTGATAAACCTCTGATAAAAGTTTACAAAGCCCACAAAACGCTGCACCTCCTTTTTGTCTGAGGGTGCAAGCCAGTCCAGGATGGCAGAAACCTTTTGCAGATCCATCTTATAGAAATTACCAAGCAAAGGAACTGGATGCTCTGCCATGCAAATTCACATTTTTCTGGCTTGGCATATAGTCCATGCTGACAGAGGATATAGTCTAGGTATTCGATTATGAAGATATCCAGACAGTCTCTGAAAATGTCGTTGATAAAGTGTTGGAAGGTGGCAGGGGCATTGCAGAGCAGGAAAAGGCATCGCCAGATACTCAAAATGGCCAAACCTGGTGTGGAACTCAGTTTTCCATTCACCCCCTTTGCTAATACAGACCAAATTGTAGGCCCCTCTTAGGTCTATCTCAGTGAATATGGTTGCAGATCTTAATCTTTGAAACAGTTTAGGTACCAGAAAAAGGGGATAACTTTTTTTACAGTAATTTTATTCAGTTCCCTGTAGTATACACGCATGGACGAAGAGAATGATCCTTCTTTTTCACGAAGAAGATTATTGCCCCTGCTGGAGAAGTGGACGGATGGATGAACCCTTTTTTTCAGGTTTTCATCAATGTACTCCTTTAGTGCCTCCAACTCTCGTTCTGACAATTAGAAAATTCACCCAAAAGGAATCTCGGCCCCTCAGGCAATCATAATATCAGTGCGGGGGAAGAGTGTCAGCCCCCCTTTACTGAATACATCCAGATGCTCGTGATACAGCTCAGGCACTATTGGGCGTATTTCATACACAACAGAGTGCTTGAAGAGTGCGGGGGTGCTGAAAGGCAATGATTCTGACAGTAAGTGGACTGAAACTTTTTTTTCCGGAAGCCCAGTCAACCTGCCTGCAGCCAGGGTAGACCCAGGATAACTAGAAACAAGGGAGCAAAAGCATCCAGACTCAACAGTTCTTTATGATTTAAGAGGGTAACCGCAGGTAATGGGGGTGTCTCCTGAGTCACCAGTCCTTATTTGATGCAGGACCCATCTGCCAGAAATAAGGAAAGTCCTTGTGCTTTTGGCCATAGTGGGATGTGTTGTTGTGCTGCAAAGGCCAAATCCATGAAGCAGCTACATGCTAAAGAGTCAATAATTGTGGTAACTGGCACTGTACTGCACTGCACTGTGGCTTGTTTCCATTGTTTTGCAAGAATCAGCCTAGCTGCTATAAATAGGTGTGTGAGAACAGAATGACATGCATGAGGCCAGGAATCCATGCCTATTCCCAACAAGGGTAATTTGGGGTCAGGCTTCATTGGTACACTTATAATGGATGAGGCCAGGGAGAAAATGGCAACCCAAAAATTATTGATAATTGGGCATCACCACCAAACATGAAAGATTGAGCCTGTGGCTCCAAGGCACCAATGTAAGAGGGAAAGATGATTCATTTAAAAAACAAGACAAGGCATGTTGTAATTATAATTAAGAAAAATCAGTTTATTATGTCACAGTCAAGAGCTAAATATTGTATGGACCTGCAGCACATCGTGTAAGTGTTTTTACTAGGCCAATATGGCCTACAGGTGACAACATGTCTACCAAATATGAAGTTCGGTTATGCCAGGTCGGATACAGTAATACAAAAAAAAAGAAGGGGTTGTAATCCCATGTGGTGTAGTTGGCACGTGAAGGAATACCAAACCCTCAGGTGGGGCACTAGGGGAGGTAGAAAAAATCCATTAAATTGAATTGGTAGGTCTCTAGTTGCATAGAAAAAAATAAATAAATAAAGGATTGGCATTAAAAAGAAAAAAAAAGAATATAACATCTTACCTTATAGGTGTTTAAACACACGGTGGTGATATTAAGCATATGTATGTGAATGTATATGTATGTATGTATATGTGAAACTCTGATGAACTCCATGCCCAAGAGGGTTAAGGCAGTGCTGGAAAATAATGCTGGCCACACAAAATATTGACACTTTGGGCCCAATTTGGACATATTCACTTAGGGGTGTACTGACTTTTGTTGCCAGCAGTTGAAACATTAATGGCTGTGTGTTGATTTATTTTGAGGGAACAGCAAATTTACACTGTTATACAAGCTGTACACTCACTACTTTACATTGTAGCAAAGTGTAATTTCTTCAGTGTTGTCACATGAAAAGATATAACACAATATAAAAAATGTGAGGGGTGTACTCACTTTTGTGAGATACTGTATATATATATATCGAAAAAGGGATAAGGGCTAAATTGCCCGAAGGATGGGGAAAAAGGACTTTTAAGGTGCTGTTTACATCAAAGATATAATCAAAAATTCTGTACAATCATATTAAAACATGAAAAATTTTTATTGAATTAAGATTAAAATATTCATGTCTCTCATAGAAAGTGGGACATGCTTTTAAGAACAATATGACATTAATGAATATCACCCAAAATTGTTCACATTGGATAATGCAACATAAAGCAACTACTTAAAGATGCCATGACAATCTGCCGCTCGACATGTTTCGCTCTAATACGAGCTTCTTCAGGAGTTTAAAGGCTATGATTGTAGTGGATTCTATAATGATGGGAGAATAGACAATAATCAATATATGCGTACAAACATATTCAAAATACATCCAATGGATGAAAAAACTAAATTATCAAAAGACAGGCTGATACAGAGCATATAGATGCATATACATAAGTAGAAGTTTGGAAACCAGACAGTTCAACCAAGTATATGTGGGAAATTAAAATTTATATATCTTACCAGGCTGTAATGCATCAATGCGACATAAATGTTTCAATAGAGTGGCAACATGAGTGCTGATTTTGAACCGGGAAGTTCTCTCATATATATAGGGACATCGCTGCCATAGTGAGACCACAGGGGAACACAAAGTTGTATACTGGCCCTTTAAAGAAATAAAATTAAAACAAAATTAAAATTGATAAGGGGGGGGGGGATGTATGGGAACAAGGAAATCAGATTCCCAAACATCCTTGTTTGGTTTTAAGGTATATTTTAAGGTAGAGCCAATTAGGAGTATTTACCTAAAGCATAAAAGTATCACGGTAAACCTATGTTAAATGGATATGGCTAGATACCATAGTTTCATCAAACCAGTTGATGGTGACTACAAAAACGATAACCAACCGCGATGTTTTCTAAATGGAAAAGAAATATAGTTGTAAAGGACCATAAAAGTTCCACAAGTGCAGCTCACTGCCAACTGACAGTGATGCTGTAGAGGGAGAACTTACTTTGTAGGCAGTGGTCCGGCAAGCAGATTTGGGAGAGCTTCACGCTGCCTCCATTGAACGACGCCGGTAGCAGAGCTGTGGGCGGTGTATGACCGCCTTTATGTACCCCCACCACGGCGGCGTCTGATTTCGCCGCCGTGATGCGGACGCTTGTTGAAGCTGGCTGCGTCATACCCTGGGGGAGGAGGAACGCGGCGGCGTCCATCTGACATCCGTAGCGTGCCACAAACGTAGTGCGCATGTCTATGGATTCATAGAGCCCGTGAGATATCCGGGCGTCGAAAACGCCATGTTGGTAATGGGAAAAGTATGAACAGATAGAACTAGACTAAAGCATTCAGCCTATCTGGCAACCAATAAATGGAAATAAAGGCTCATATGTATCACATTATGGGTATTATAGCACCCCATTTAGTACAGCAACCAGGATCAAAAGGGGGCCACCACTCTGGGGACGATTGGCTCTATATCTCCAATAGTGGGTGCCCCGGGCGTCCGTGTGGTCTAAATTGACAGAGATCGACCCAGCATGAGAATATTACTGGGATATTGTTGCCAGTCATAAAAAGAAACAAACGGACTTTTTGTTAAAAAATCCTTACTAGATATTTGCAACAACAGCCTGTAAGAGTATAGCACAAAATAAATCAGTGAAAGTTCAATGATATCAAGTGTAACATACAAGAATGTACATGGTCATAATCTCGTTATTATTGAATATTTTAACATAGCTTATACAAATATGAGACGCCAAATCAGTACAGCATTGAGGATACAGAATATAGTTAATATTTTAACATAAATTATATATATATTTGACGTCACATTAGTACAGCATTGAAAATATTGAATGTGATTAATGACCTACCAAGATGGAAAAGGCAAGGAAAAAGAAAAAACAAAGGAAACACGAAATCAAAAAATCGAGAAAAATCGAGAAATACCTTTTAGTATTAGATTACCCTATTATGTTGTATTTGAAAAACCAAAACCTGAAAAACCAAAGAATGGAGAAAAGGGAGGGAGGGGGAAAAAAAGGGGGGGGGGGGAAAGGGGGGGCAAAAAGGGGGGAAAAAAAAAAAAAAAAAAAAGGGGGAAAAGGGGGAGGGACCAGGGAGAACAAAGTCATGTCTGAACTAGGGATGCCCCAGTTTTTAAAGAAATGACTTAAAACTGAACGCATCGTTCATGCCTGGATGCTGGAGAGCTGACAGCTCATGTATCCAGCGTGCCTCCTTTTGGAGGAGGAGCTTATCATAGTCTCCCCCTCTTACACCCGGAGGAATATGTTCCAAGGCAAAAAAGTGTAAACAGTTAGCGTCAAAGTTGTGCTGCAAGCCAACATGACGACTGATGGGGGTTTCCATTCTTTTTTTCTGTATAAGGGAAACATGATCCCTAATGCGGCAAAAAAAGGGTCTCTTAGTCTTTCCGATGTAAAACATCTTACATTCGCATAACATGATGTATACTATACCGATGGATTGGCATGTTACTGCAAATCTAGGTTTGAACAACCCGGGTGTCAGGCTCATCACTACTTACTCTAGTCAACATCAACAAACACGTGATATCCTTAAAAAGTACTGGTATTTATTAATGGGAGACGAAAAGGTGGCCAAACATCTAAATCCATATCCGGAGATTACTTTCAGACGATGTCGATCCCTTAGAGATTCACTTGTACATAGCCACTATGAAAGCCACAGTGCAAAAATCAAAGAAACCGATAGGGGAAGTAGACCCTGCCATCAATGTTCATACTGTAGATACATTTTAGCCACTCGTAGTCTCTTGTTGCCCAACGACCATTTGTTCAAACCTAGATTTGCAGTAACATGCCAATCCATCGGTATAGTATACATCATGTTATGCGAATGTAAGATGTTTTACATCGGAAAGACTAAGAGACCCTTTTTTTGCCGCATTAGGGATCATGTTTCCCTTATACAGAAAAAAAGAATGGAAACCCCCATCAGTCGTCATGTTGGCTTGCAGCACAACTTTGACGCTAACTGTTTAAACTTTTTTGCCTTGGAACATATTCCTCTGGGTGTAAGAGGGGGAGATTATGATAAGCTCCTCCTCCAAAAGGAGGCACGCTGGATACACGAGCTGTCAGCTCTCCAGCATCCAGGCATGAACGATGCGTTCAGTTTTAAGCCATTTCTTTAAAAACTGGGGCATCCCTAGTTCAGACATGACTTTGTTCTCCCTGGTCCCTCCCCCTTTTCCCCCTTTTTTTTTTTTTTTTTTTCCCCCCCCTTTTTGCCCCCCCCTTTTTTTCCCCCCCTTTTTTCCTCCTCCCTCCCTTTTCTCCATTCTTTGGTTTTTCAGGTTTTGGTTTTTCAAATACAACATAATAGGGTAATCTAATACTAAAAGGTATTTCTCGATTTTTCTCGATTTTTTGATTTCGTGTTTCCTTTGTTTTTTCTTTTTCCTTGCCTTTTCCATCTTGGTAGGTCATTAATCACATTCAATATTTTCAATGCTGTACTAATGTGACGTCAAATATATATATAATTTATGTTAAAATATTAACTATATTCTGTATCCTCAATGCTGTACTGATTTGGCGTCTCATATTTGTATAAGCTATGTTAAAATATTCAACAATAACGAGATTATGACCATGTACATTCTTGTATGTTACACTTGATATCATTGAACTTTCACTGATTTATTTTGTGCTATACTCTTACAGGCTGTTGTTGCAAATATCTATTAAGGATTTTTTAACAAAAAGTCCGTTTGTTTCTTTTTATGACTGGCAACAATATCCCAGTAATATTCTCATGCTGGGTCGATCTCTGTCAATTTAGACCACACGGACGCCCGGGGCACCCACTATTGGAGATATAGAGCCAATCGTCCCCAGAGTGGTGGCCCCCTTTTGATCCTGGTTGCTGTACTAAATGGGGTGCTATAATACCCATAATGTGATACATATGAGCCTTTATTTCCATTTATTGGTTGCCAGATAGGCTGAATGCTTTAGTCTAGTTCTATCTGTTCATACTTTTCCCATTACCAACATGGTGTTTTCGACGCCCGGATATCTCACGGGCTCTATGAATCCATAGACATGCGCACTACGTTTGTGGCACGCTACGGATGTCAGATGGACGCCGCCGCGTTCCTCCTCCCCCAGGGTATGACGCAGCCAGCTTCAACAAGCGTCCGCATCACGGCGGCGAAATCAGACGCCGCCGTGGTGGGGGTACATAAAGGCGGTCATACACCGCCCACAGCTCTGCTACCGGCGCCGTTCAATGGAGGCAGCGTGAAGCTCTCCCAAATCTGCTTGCCGGACCACTGCCTACAAAGTAAGTTCTCCCTCTACAGCATCACTGTCAGTTGGCAGTGAGCTGCACTTGTGGAACTTTTATGGTCCTTTACAACTATATTTCTTTTCCATTTAGAAAACATCGCGGTTGGTTATCGTTTTTGTAGTCACCATTAACTGGTTTGATGAAACTATGGTATCTAGCCATATCCATTTAACATAGGTTTACCGTGATACTTTTATGCTTTAGGTAAATACTCCTAATTGGCTCTACCTTAAAATATACCTTAAAACCAAACAAGGATGTTTGGGAATCTGATTTCCTTGTTCCCATACATCCCCCCCCCCTTATCAATTTTAATTTTGTTTTAATTTTATTTCTTTAAAGGGCCAGTATACAACTTTGTGTTCCCCTGTGGTCTCACTATGGCAGCGATGTCCCTATATATATGAGAGAACTTCCCGGTTCAAAATCAGCACTAATTTGCCACATTCATGTTGCCACTCTATTGAAACATTTATGTCGCATTGATGCATTACAGCCTGGTAAGATATATAAATTTTAATTTCCCACATATACTTGGTTGAACTGTCTGGTTTCCAAACTTCTACTTATGTATATGCATCTATATGCTCTGTATCAGCCTGTCTTTTGATAATTTAGTTTTTTCATCCATTGGATGTATTTTGAATATGTTTGTATGCATATATTGATTATTGTCTATTCTCCCATCATTATAGAATCCACTACAATCATAGCCTTTAAACTCCTGAAGAAGCTCGTATTAGAGCGAAACATGTCGAGCGGCAGATTGTCATGGCATCTTTAAGTAGTTGCTTTATGTTGCATTATCCAATGTGAACAATTTTGGGTGATATTCATTAATGTCATATTGTTCTTAAAAGCATGTCCCACTTTCTATGAGAGACATGAATATTTTAATCTTAATTCAATAAAAATTTTTTATGTTTTAATATGATTGTACAGAATTTTTGATTATATCTTTGATGTAAACAGCACCTTAAAAGTCCTTTTTCCCCATCCTTCGGGCAATTTAGCCCTTATCCCCTTTTTCAGTACTTTATTATAGGATGTGGTGCTTACAGTTGAGTATCTCTGTCCTTCCTATATCTGTATATATATATATAGATAGATAGATAGATAGATAGATAGATATAGTATGTGTGTGTATGTGTGTGTATGTATATATATATAAATATATAATATATAACATGCATATATAAAATGTGATGATGTATAGAAATAACTGTATGCCGGTGTATATAGTCACATAGCACATACATATGCATATGTCATATAGTGAGGACAACTATATCATATCAGCCGGACCAGTTGTTGACATCTAACCTGGCCAGCTAATAAAAGAAAGTTGAAAAAACCTAATTGTACATAACAGATCAAATAAGTTTAAAAGAATGTATATTATAGCTGCTATAGGTGATCATAGTCCATACAATACACTTACCCATTGAAATAGCACTCACCTAGGTGTCAGAAAAATACAGCATCCTATATTTGGAGGATCCCCATTGCTTGATGGTGCAAACAGCAGACCATCTGGAGGCTGTGTGCAATCCCATATATACTGTATATATACCACATTTAAAAGGGAGTGGTTAACCCGAAGGCCGCCCACGACATCCAGGTGAGGGCCAATGCCGTGGCCCAGTCCAGGTGTGGTGGGATGGCTTTTTCCTCCATCTCGTAGGTGCCAAAAGATGAGTATCCAGGAGTAAGGGAAACCATTTGTTCCCCAAGACCAGATGGTATGGGTGCCAGATTCGAGAATGAAGTTGATGCCGATCCCTCATCACTTCCTGGATGCACGAAGTGACGTGGCCAACCGCTGCCCGGAAATTATGTTGGCATCGGTCTCGCATCAACTTCCAGATGCTGAACACCTAGCTAAATCAATGTGAATTTAGCTAGGTTAGTGACCACTGGGAATATAGAACAGGGAAAGAGAATGATGGATATGAGGTACAACATAAAGCGTTCCACCCTGGAGAGCAAGCCAGATGTCATGCTCGAATATTGCCATATCCAAATTCCAACTGGTATGTCCCCAAGCAATTAAATGAAAGGGTATAGGAGCAAAAGCCCCATAAGAATATGGGCCTAATCTAGCAAGAGATGAAGGAACACAGGGCAGCTATAGACAACAACACACATAGGGCCATTCCTTCCCTCGGTTACCAGCCGAGGGCTATCAGGGTGTGCAGAAGGCTCCTTTTCGATTGGACTCATATTCCTTGTTACAAGACCGAATTGTGGAGCGACCTCTTGGCAGTTACTGACCAAAGTGATTACCCCTGACTATGTGGAGACAGCTGCGGTAGCTTGATCGTGTGGAGCCAGCTGCGGGAGCCCGACAGACCAACAGATGGGACACTGAGAGAGCTGAGGAGGAGTTTCATCCAAGGTTACCCATACATGCCCATTACCCCTGCAGGGGTTACTACTTTTGGTGAGTGGGGACCTGACGAGGGGAGCACTACCAGTCACTTGTTTTGCCGAGCACTGAAGTCACTTGAAGGAATACAATTGGCTATTCTGCAACTGCACCTTTTTTCTCATATCCTGGGACTTGCACTTAGATTTTTTTGATTTTTGATTTTTGAGTTTTATGGTTTATTTTTTGGAC